>NC_084565.2:1520000-1562500 GCF_033978685.3 Nerophis lumbriciformis
CACTAATAAGCTAACAGTTAATAAGCTAACAGTTAGAAAAATGTTTGACTCTGGGGTGTATATCTGCAAAATTAGCTAGAAGATTGCATGCTAACAGTAACAAGCTAACAGTTAGCATGTGTCAAGTAACACAATATTTGACTCTGAGGTGTATACCTGCAAAATTATTTAATAAGGTAGCATTTCAACACTAATAAGCTAACAGTTAACATGTGAGAAGTAACAAAATATTTGACATGGAGGTCTATACCTGCAAAATTTGCTAAAAAGGTAGTATTTTAACACTAACAAGCTAAAAGTTAGCATGTGTCAAGTAACAAAATGTTTGACTCTAAGGTGTATACCTGCAAAATTAATTAAAAAGGTAGCATGTTAACACTAATAAGCTAACAGTTAGCATGTGTCAAGTAACAAAATGTTTGACTCGGGTGTATACCTGCAAAATGATTTAAAAAGGTAGCATTTCAACACTAATAAGCTAACATTTAGCATGTGTCAAGTAACAAAATGTTTGACTGTGGGGTGTATACCTGCAAAATTTGCTAAAAAGGTGGCATTTCAACACTAATAAGCTAACAGTTAGCATGTGTGAAGTAACAACATATTTGACACGGGGGCTATACCTGCAACATTATTTAAAAAGGTAGCATTTCAACACTAATAAGCTAACAGTTAATAAGCTAATAGTTAGAAAAATGTTTGACTCTGGGGTGTATATCTGCAAAATTAGCTAGAAGATTGCATGCTAACAGTAACAAGCTAACAGTTAGCATGTGTCGAGTAACACAATATTTGACTCTGAGGTGTATACCTGCAAAATTATTTAAAAAGGTAGCATTTCAACACTAATAAGCTAACAGTTAACATGTGTGAAGTAACAAAATATTTGACACAGAGGTCTATACCTGCAAAATTTGCTAAAAAGGTAGTATTTTAACACTAACAAGCTAAAAGTTAGCATGTGTCAAGTAACAAAATGTTTCACTCGGGTGTATACCTGCAAAACGATTTAAAAAGGTAGCATTTCAACACTAATAAGCTAACATTTAGCATGTGTCAAGTAACAAAATATGTGACTGTGGGGTGTATACCTTCAAAATTTGCTAAAAAGGTAGCATTTCAACACTAATAAGCCAACAGTTAGCATGTGTGAAGAAACAAGATATTGACACGGGGGTGCATACCTGCAAAATTAGCTAAAAAGGTAGCATGTTAACACTAACAAGCTAACAGTTAGCATGTGTCAAGTAACAAACTGTTTGACTCGGGTGTATACCTGCAAAATTATTTAAAATGGTAGCATTTCAACACTAATAAGCTAACAGTTAGCATGTGTGAAGTAACAAAATATTTGACTCTGGGGTGTATGTATACCTGCAAAATTAGCTAAAAAGGTAGCATGTTATCACTAACAAGCTAACAGTTAGCATGTGTCAAGTAACAAAATGTGTGACTCTGAGGTGTATACCTGCAAAACGATTTAAAAAGGTAGCATTTCAACACTAATAAGCTAACATTTAGCATGTGTCAAGTAACAAAATATGTGACTGTGGGGTGTATACTTTCAAAATTTGCTAAAAAGGTAGCATTTCAACACTAATAAGCCAACAGTTAGCATGTGTGAAGAAACAAGATATTGACACGGGGGTGCATACCTGCAAAATTAGCTAAAAAGGTAGCATGTTAACACTAACAAGCTAACAGTTAGCATGTGTCAAGTAACAAAATGTTTGACTCTGGGGTGTATACCTGCAAAATTATTTAAAATGGTAGCATTTCAACACTAATAAGCTAACAGTTAGCATGTGTGAAGTAACAAAATATTTGACTCTGGGGTGTATGTATACCTGCAAAATTAGCTAAAAAGGTAGCATGTTATCACTAACAAGCTAACAGTTAGCATGTGTCAAGTAACAAAATGTGTGACTCTGAGGTGTATACCTGCAAAAGTAGCTAGAAAGGTTGCATGCTAACACTAGCATGCTGAGGTGCGTTAATGCTTAGCTCAGCTGTTCAGGGGTTCTGCCCAAAAAGCATCAGTTCATTCTGGTTCCGGTCCGGCAGCACACCATGGCGTCTCGACACGGCAACTCCAGGAGGATCGAGGGACTGGACAAGAACGTGTGGTCAGTAAGCCGCGCTCCACCCTCGGCGACTCGGTAGCAACTTGCCCTCCCTTGCAGGGTGGCCTTCACCTCGCTGGCGGCCGACCCGTCCGTGGTTAACCTGGGCCAAGGCTTTCCGGACGTGGAGCTGCCGCCGTACATCAAGGAGGCGCTGGTGGAGGCGGTGTCGGTGGACAAGATGAACCAGTACACCCGGGGCTTCGTGAGTAGGCACACCCAACGCCAAACTGTGGTCGAAATCGCTTTGTTTGCCGCAAATAGTTTGATTTGAAATGTAATACTCAGGAGTTTGTATCGAGAACTGTTGTGAGAACTTAAAGGCCTACTGAAAGCCACTACTAGCGACCACGCAGTCTGATAGTTTATATATCAATGATGAAATCTTAACATTGCAACACATGCCAATACGGCCGGGTTAGTTTACTAAAGTGCAATTTTAAATTTGGCGCGGAATATCCTGCTGAAAACATCTCGGTATGATGACGTCAGCGCGTGACGTCACGGATTGTAGAGGACATTTTGGGACAGCATGGTGGCCAGCTATTAAGTCGTCTGTTTTCATCGCAAAATTCCACTGTATTCTGGACATCTGTGTTGGTGAATCTTTTGCAATTTGTTCAATGAACAATGGAGACAGCAAAGAAGAAAGCTGTAGGTGGGAAGCGGTGTATTGCGGCAGGTGTTGTGCCGGATAACGCACCCCCGCCGTAGAATGCACCCCTTAACTGTTGTGCCGGATAACACAGTCGGTGTTTCATTGTTTACATTCCCGAAAGATGACAAGTCAAGCTTTACCATTGGCCTGTGGAGAACTGGGACAACAGAGACTCTTACCAGGAGGACTTTGAGTTGGATGCGCAGACGCGGTACCGTGAGTACGCATGCAGCTGCGGCTTCCAAACATTTGATCGCTTGCCCGTACGTGCGTGCCGCTATGTGCCTGTCATGTACGTAACTTTGGGGAAATATATGTGCTGTATGAACTTTGGGGAGGTGAATGGTACTTTGGGCTGTGGGATTGAGTGTGTTGTGCAGGTGTTTGAGTTGTATTGGCGGGTTACATGGACGGGAGGGGGGAGGTGTTTGTTATGCGGGATTAATTTGTGGCATATTAAATATAAGCCTGGTTGTGTTGTGGCTAATAGAGTATATATATGTCTTGTGTTTATTTACTGTTTTAGTCATTCCCAGCTGAATATCAGGTCCCACCCGCCTCTCACAGCATCTGAATTGCTCCCACTGCCCTCTAGTCCTTCACTCTCACTTTCCTCATCCACAAATCTTTCATCCTCGCTCAAATGAATGGGGAAATCGTCGCTTTCTCGATCTGAATCGCTCTCGCTGCTGGTGGCCATGATTGTAAACAATGTGCAGATGTGAGGAGCTCCAAAACCTGTGACGTCACGCTACTCGTCTGCTACTTCCGCTACAGGCAAGGCTTTTTTATCAGCCACCAAAAGTTGATCGTCAATGTTCTCTACTAAATCCTTTCAGCAATATTATGGCAATATCGCAAAATGATCAAGTATGACACATAGAATGGACCTGCTATCCCCGTTTAAATAAGAACATCGCATTTCAGTAGGCCTTTAAAAGCCATTTTTAACAACACCTCTAGCACTGGCTGGCCAGCGTCGACACAAGCGGTTGTCAACATAACTGACACCAAAACTTGCCGTCGTGTATTGGAAACTATTACATCAAGTAGTCAAACAAAATTGTCTTTTACGTTCGATATGGAATGCGTTATTCTTGATTCTCTGAATACAAGGTGGGAGGGAGGGAGTAAGCTCAGTCTGGAGGGGGGAGAGAGCACAAGACACAATTCAGTGGAAAAGCACCGGGCCATCCAGGCCTGAAATGTAATACTCCAGGAGTTTGAATAGAGAACTGTTGTCAACATATAAGTGAAACGGATCTTTTAAGTTCTCACGACACCTCTAGCACTTGCTGGCCAGCATCGACACAAGCGGTTGTCAACATAACGGACACCGAAAATTGCCGTCGTGTTTTGAAAACTATTACATCCAGTAGTCAAACAAAATTGTCTTACAAGTAGGGAAGGAATGTGTTATTCTTGATACTCTGAATACAAGGTGGGGGGGAGGGAGTAAGCTCAGTCTGGAGGGGGGAGAGAGCACAAGACACAACTCAGTGGAAAGCAACCTTTAACAAATTTATTTTCATAGTAATTTGTTAAAGTTAAAGTTTGATTTGAAATGTAATACTCCAGTAGTTTGTATCGAGAACTGTTGTGAGAACCTAAAAGCCACTTTTAACAACACCTCTAGCACTGGCTGGCCGGCGTCGACACAAGCGGTTGTTAAAATAACTGAAACTGAAACTTGCCGTTGTATATTGGAAACTATTACATCAAGTAGTCAAACAAAATCATCTTTCAAGTAGGGAAGGAATGCGTTATTCTTGATACTCTGAATACAAGGTGGGAGGGAGGGAGTAAGCTCAGTCTGGAGGGGGGAGAGAGCACAAGACACAACTCAGTGGAAAGCAACCGTTAACACATTTATTTTCATAGTAATTTGTTAAAGTTAAAGTTTGATTTGAAACGAAATACTCAGGAGTTTGTATCAAGAACTGTTGTGAGAACCTAAAAGCCACTTTTAACAACACCTCTAGCACTGGCTGTTGTCAACATAACTGACACCGAAACTTGCCTTCGTGTTTTGGAAACTATTACATCAAATAGTCAAACAAAATTGTCTTTTACCTTCGATATGGAATGCGTTATTCTTGATACTCTGAATACAAGGTGGGAGGGAGGGAGTAAGCTCAGTCTGGAGGGGGTAGAGAGCACAAGACACAACTCAGTGGAAAGCACCGGGCCATCAAGACAATGTTAACCGGAATGAAGAAGAGTCTTTCCCTGGTCAGAATGTGCTTTTCATAGTAATACTACAGTTTGTCATTGACATATTTACATTTTGACATATTTTATATTTATTTATGACTTTATCTAAAACGTGGTAGCACAGTAGACCTAAGTATCTGCTAAAAACAAGGCTTCTTTGAACAAGTGTGTTTCATATTTTTAGCCACTGTATCATTAAACACAGTTTGAACAGTCACACGGTGTTTGAATATAGTACTATAAAACACTGTACTTTCCCGCAGTTAGAGAATCACTGCTGTAAAAAATAAGTCAAATTGGTGATTAGGTATTTTTATTCAGATTATTGTTTACATCTGATATTTTATACAATAACACCTCAGGCTGCTAGTTTCATTGGCTCTGTGATGCAGATGGTACTTTATAAAACTGCATTAAAATGTAAAAAATCCGCACGATTTTAACTTAAAATGCCTTTTAAAAAGAAAACATTTTTTATTTTTATTTTTTTCCTTATTTTTTTTTTTTCGGTCAGTGGTCAACAAAATAAACAAACAGTTGTACATTCATAAATTGAAAATGTTGCAGAGTAAAAGGGTTTAGGCTGAAGTTGAACACTTATTGCGCCTAACCCTATAAACCAGGGGTGCTCACACTTTTTCTGCAGGCGAGCTACTTTTCAATTGACCAAGTCGTGGGGATCTACATCATTCATATATATAATTTATATTTATTTATTTATGAAATATATGTTTTTGTTAACAAGTTAAAGGTGTTTAATGATAATGCAAGCATGTTTAACACGTATAGTTAATATTGTTAATAAGTTAAAGGTGGTTAAAGATAATACAAGCCGTAGTTAATATTGTTAACAAGTTAAAGGTGTTTAATGATAATGCAAGCATGTTTAACACATATAGTTAATATTGTTAACAAGTTAAAGGTGTTTAATGATAATGCAAGCATGTTTAACACATATAGTTAATATTGTTAATAAGTTAAAAGTGTTTAAAGATAATTCAAGCATGTTTAACACATATAGATTCATTTCTTTCATGAAGACAAGAATATAAGTTAAAAGTGTTTAAAGATAATACAAGCATGTTTAACACATATAGATTCCTTTCTTTCATGAAGACAAGAATATAAGTTGGTGTATTACCTGATTGTGATGACTTGCATTGATTGGAATGCTGATAATGTCCGCATTTTCGAATGGAGGAGAAAAAAAGTCCTCCTTTCTGTCCAATACCACATGAAAGTGGTTGGTTTTTGGCATCTTATTTATCCAGCTTCCGTACTCCTTTGTATACACTTTACAAGAAATACATTGTCGGCAAACTCCGTAGCTTGCTAGCTTGTGCACGCCAGCTTTCTGAGACTCTTATTTTGTTAGCGCAGGCAGGATGAAGCAGAGCTTTTATTGTGCAACTGTGCAGTCGGTCTTTGGAGTTTTGACGACAGGTACGGCGCCAGAGTCTGTTGAAATAAAGTGTTTCTCGCCTTCCTGTCGGTAATTTTAATGAGCTGGCAGCAGCCAGCGTCATCTCAGAAGACCCTCGGGTGCCGTGAATGTCAATCAAGTGACATCATAGTGAAGATTTATGATCGCTCATTTTTAGGACTATTTTTTTAATGCCTGGCTGGCGATCGACCGGTAGCTCGCGATCGACGTAATGAGCACCCCTGATGTAGTTATTTGAATGACTCTTACCATATGTTACGTTAACATACCAGTTGGTTATTTATGCCTCATATAACGTACACTTATTCAGCCTGTTGTTCACTATTCTTGATTTATTTTAAATTGCCTTTCAAATGTCTATTCTTGCTGTTGGCTTTTATCAAATACATTTCCCCCGACTTATACTCCAGTGCGACTTATATATGTTTTTTTCCTTCTTTATTGTGCATTTTCGGCCGGTGCGACTTATACTCCGGAGCGACTTATACTCCAAAAAAACGGAGTATAAGTCGCACCTGCCGAAAATGCATAATAAAGAAGGAAAAAAACATATATAAATCGCACTGGAGCCCGGCTAATCTATGAAAAAAACTGCGACTTATAGTCCGAAAAATACGGTACTTTTTAAGCTCCTTCTTATGTTTGCTTTCTGGAAGACAGCTGAACCTCTGAGGTCATAGGGACTCTCCCTGTGTTTGAACCTCTCCTGTAGACACCCAAGCAGCATGTGGTTATGAGCTTTATACGTCACAATAGCAGTGTTGAGGTCAACAAGATCGTGCAGTTTTAATGTTTTTAATTTAACAAACAGAGCATTGGTATGGTCATGATAATCTGCATAATTTACAATTCTAATGGCTTCCTTTTGAAGTAAGAATATATAGTTGATGTTTGATTTGTAATTGGTACCCCAGATTTCAACACAATAATTAAGATAAGGGAGTACGAAAGAATTATATAACATTTTAAGAGACTTTTGATTTACAGAGTTTTTAATTTTATGTAACATAGCAATGATTTTTGCCATCTTTGTCTTGCGTACCGTATTTTTTGGAGTATAAGTCGCTCCGGAGTATAAATCGCACCGGCCGAAAATGCACAATAAAGAAGGAAAAAACCATATATAAGGCGCACTGGAGTATAAGTCGGGGGAAATGTATTTGATAAAAGCCAACAGCAAGAATAGACATTTGAAAGGCAATTTAAAATAAATCAAGAATAGTGAACAACAGGCTGAATAAGTGTACGTTATAAGAGGCATAAATAACCAACTGGTATGTTAACGTAACATATTATGGTAAGAGTCATTCAAATAACTACATCAGGGGTGCTCATTACGTCGATCGCGAGCTACCGGTCGATCGTGGAGGGTGTGTCAGTCGATCACCAGCCAGGCATTAAAAAAATAGTCCTAAAAATGAGCGATCATAAATCTTCACTATGACGTCACTTTCGTCACTTGATTGACATTCACGGCACCCGAGGGTCTTCTGAGATGACGCTGGCTGCTGCCAACTCATTAAAATTACCGACAGGAAGGCGAGAAACACTTTATTTCAACAGACTCTGGCGCCGTACCTGTCGTCAAAACTCTAAAGACCGACTGCACAGTTGCACAATAAAAGCTCTGCTTCATCCTGCCTGCGCTAACAAAATAAGAGTCTCAGAAAGCTGGCGTGCACACGCTAGCAAGCTACGGAGTTTGCCGACAATGTATTTCTTGTAAAGTGTATACAAAGGAGTACGGAAGCTGGACAAATAAGATGCCAAAAACCAACCACTTTCATGTGGTATTGGACAGAAAGGAGGACTTTTTTTCTCCTCCATTCGAAAATGCGGACGTTATCAGCACCACTGTCTGATTCCTATCACTGCGAGTCATCAGAATCAGGTAATACACCAACTTATATTCTTGTCTTCATGAAAGAAAGGAATCTATATGTGTTAAACATGCTTGTATTATCTTTAAACACCTTTAACTTATTAACAATATTAACGATATGTGTTAAACAAGCTTGTATTATCTTTAAACACCTTTAACTTATTAACAATATTAACTATATGTGTTAAACATGCTTGCATTATCTTTAAACACCTTTAACTTATTAACAATATTAACTATATGTATTAAACATACTTGTATTTTCATTAAACACCTTTAATTTATTAACAATATTAACTATGTGTTAAACATGCTTGTATTATCATTAAACACCTTTAACTTGTTAACAAAAACATCCATCCATCCATCCATCTTCTTCCGCTTATCCGAGGTCGGGTCGCGGGGGCAGCAGCCTAAGCAGGGAAGCCCAGACTTCCCTCTCCCCAGCCACTTCGTCCAGCTCCTCCCGGGGGATCCCGAGGCGTTCCCAGGCCAGCCGGGAGACATAGTCTTCCCAACGTGTCCTGGGTCTTCCTCGTGGCCTCCTACCGGTCGGACATGCCCTAAACACCTCCTTAGGGAGGCGCTCGGGTGGCATCCTGACCAGATGCCCGAACCACCTCATCTGGCTCCTCTCGATGTGGAGGAGCAACGGCTTTACTTTGAGCTCCCCCCGGATGACAGAGCTTCTCACCCTATCTCTAAGGTAGAGCCCCGCCACCCGGCGGAGGAAACTCATTTCGGCCGCTTGTACCCGTGATCTTGTCCTTTCGGTCATAACCCAAAGCTCATGACCATAGGTGAGGATGGGAACGTAGATCGACCAGTAAATTGAGAGCTTTGCCTTCCGGCTCAGCTCCTTCTTCACCACAACGGACCGATACAGCGTCCGCATTACTGAAGACGCCGCACCGATCCGCCTGTCGATCTCACGATCCACTCTTCCCTCACTCGTGAACAAGACTCCGAGGTACTTGAACTCCTCCACTTGGGGCAAGATCTCCTCCCCAACCCGGAGATGGCACTCCACCCTTTTCCGGGTGAGAACCATGGACTAGGACTTGGAGGTGCTGATTCTCATCCCAGTCGCTTCACACTCAGCTGCGAACCGATCCAGTGAGAGCTGAAGATCCTGGCCAGATGAAGCCATCAGGACCAAATCATCTGCAAAAAGCAGAGACCTAATCCTGCAGCCACCAAACCGGATCCCCTCAACGCCTTGACTGCGCCTAGAAATTCTGTCCATAAAAGTTATGAACAGAATCGGTGACAAAGGGCAGCCTTGGCGGAGTCCAACCCTCACCGGAAACGTGTCCGACTTACTGCCGGCAATGCGAACCAAGCTCTGACACTGATCATACAGGGAGTGGACCGCCACAATCAGACAGTCCGAAACCCCATACTCTCTGAGCACTCCCCACAGGACTTCCCGAGGGACACGGTCGAATGCCTTCTCCAAGTCCACAAAGCACATGTAGACTGGTTGGGCAAACTCCCATGCACCCTCAAGGACCCTGCCGAGAGTATAGAGCTGGTCCACAGTTCCACGACCAGGACGAAAACCACACTGTTCCTCCTGAATCCGAGGTTCGACTATCCGGCGTAGCCTCCTCTCCAGTACACCTGAATAGACCTTACCGGGAAGGCTGAGGAGTGTGATCCCACGATAGTTAGAACACACCCTCCGGTTCCCCTTTTTAAAGAGAGGAACCACCACCCCGGTCTGCCAATCCAGAGGTACTGCCCCCGATGTCCACGCGATGCTGCAGAGTCTTGTCAACCAAGACAGCCCTACAGCATCCAGAGCCTTAAGGAACTCCGGGCGGATCTCATCCACCCCCGGGGCCTTGCCACCGAGGAGCCTTTTAACTACCTCAGCAACCTCAGCCTCAGAAATAGGAGAGCCCACCACAGATTCCCCAGGCACTGCTTCCTCATAGGAAGACGTGTTGGTGGGATTGAGGAGGTCTTCGAAGTATTCCCTCCACCGATCCACAACTTCCGCAGTCGAGGTCAGCAGAACACCATCCGCACCATACACGGTGTTGGTAGTGCACTGCTTCCCCTTCCTGAGGCGGCGGATGGTGGTCCAGAATCGCTTCGAAGCCGTCCGGAAGTCGTTTTCCATGGCTTCCCCGAACTCCTCCCATGTCCGAGTTTTTGCCTCCGCGACTGCTGAAGCCGCACACCGCTTGGCCTGTCGGTACCTGTCCGCTGCCTCAGGAGTCCCATGAGCCAAAAGAACCCGATAGGACTCCTTCTTCAGCTTGACGGCATCCCTCACCGCCGGTGTCCACCAACGGGTTCTAGGATTACCGCCACGACAGGCACCAACTACCTTGCGGCCACAGCTCCAATCAGCCGCCTCGACAATAGAGGTGCGGAACATGGTCCACTCGGACTCAATGTCCAGCACCTCCCTCGTGACATGTTCCAAGTTCTTCCGGAGGTGGGAATTGAAACTCTCTCTGACAGGAGACTCTGCCAGACGTTCCCAGCAAACCCTCACAATGCGTTTGGGCCTGCCAGGTCTGTCCGGCATCCTCCCCCACCATCGCAGCCAACTCACCACCAGGTGGTGATCGGTAGAAAGCTCCGCCCCTCTCTTCACCCGAGTGTCCAAAACATGAGGCCGCAAATCCGATGACACAACTACAAAGTCGATCATAGAACTGCGGCCTAGGGTGTCCTGGTGCCAAGTGCACATATGGACACCCTTATGCTTGAACATGGTGTTCGTTATGGACAATCCGTGACGGGCACAAAAGTCCAATAACAAAACACCACTTGGGTTCAGATCCGGGCGGCCATTCTTCCCAATCACGCCTCTCCAGGTTTCACTGTCGTTGCCAATATGAGCGTTGAAGTCCCCCAGTAAAACGAGGGAATCACCCGGGGGAGCACTCTCAAGTACTCCCTCGAGTGAATCCAAAAAGGGTGTGTACTCTGAGCTGCTGTTTGGCGCGTAAGCGCAAACAACAGTCAGGACCCGTCCCCCCACCCGAAGGCGGAGGGAAGCTACCCTCTCGTCCACCGGGTTGAACTCCAACGTGCAGGCTCTGAGCCGGGGGGCAACAAGAATTGCCACCCCAGCCCGTCGCCTCTCACTGCTGGCAACGCCAGAGTGGAAGAGAGTCCAGCCCCTCTCGAGAGAACTGGTTCCAGAGCCCTTGCTGTGCGTCGAGGTGAGTCTGACTATATCCAACCGGAACTTCTCTACCTCGCGCACTAGCTCAGGCTCCTTCCCCCCCAGCGAGGTGACGTTCCACGTCCCAAGAGCTAGCTTCTGTAGCCGAGGATCGGACCGCCAAGTGCCCTACCTTCGGCTACCGCCCAGCTCACATTGCACCCGACCTCTATGGCCCCTGCTATGGGTGGTGAGCCCATTGGAGGGGGGACCCACATTGCCTCTTCGGGCTGTGCCCGGCCGGGCCCCATGGGGACAGGCCCGGCCACCAGGCGCTCGCCATCGTGCCCCAACTCCGGGCCTGGCTCCGGAGGGGGGCCCCGGTGACCCGCGTCCGGGCGAGGGAAATCTGAGTCTCGGTTCTTGCATTTCCATAGAAGTCTTCGAGCTGCTCTTTGTCTGATCCCTCACCTAGGACCTGTTTGTCTTGGGAGACCCTACCAGGGGGCATGGAAGCCCCCGGACAACATAGCTCCTAGGATCATTGGGACACGCAAACTCCTCTACCACGTTAAGGTGGCAGCTCAGAGAGTTCATAACAAAAACATATATTTCATAAATAAGTAAATATACATTTTATATATGAATTAGGGATGTCCCGATCCAGGTTTTTGCACTTCCGATCCGATACCGATATAGTTTTTGCATTTCCGATCCGATACCGATAGTGACCGATACTGGCCTATCCGAGCATGTATTAAAGTTTAAAGTTATTTAGCCTACTTAGTTGTCAGAATCATGTTGAAAAGGGTTTTAGTACTCTTGATAACAACTAGCCAGCTGAATTAGGGGAGTTTGAATAATACAAGAAACTGACCTGTTTATTCAAGGATAAACACAAAATAGACAAAATTATACATGACAAACAGAAATGGCATCATTGAACTAGGGCTGGGCGATATGGCCTTTTTTTTAATATTGCGATATTTTAAGGCCATATTGTGATACACGATATATATCTCGATATTTTGCCTTAGCCTTGAATGAAGACTTGATGCATATAATCACAGCAGTATGATGATTCTGTGTGTTTTGATTGATTGATTGAGACTTTTATTAGTAGGTTGCACAGTGAAGTACATATTCCGTACAATTGACCACTAAATGGTAACACCCCAATAAGTTTTTCCACTTGTTTAAGTCGGGGTCCACTTAAATTGATTCATGATACAGATATATACTATCAGATATATACTATCATCATAATAGTCATCACACAAGATAATCACATTGAATTATTTACATTATTTATAATCCAGGGTGTGGAGGGGGGCGCCGGATGTAAGTGTCAAAAAGACAGCCAAAAGAGTTTGATATGAGAATAAATCTAAAGTTAAAATATAGGGTAGAAATGCACCCATTTGCAGGAAATGTAGTCTTGATTTTCAACATTTTCTTTCAAGGCTTGCATGTCTACATTAAAACATTCTTCTTCATACTGCATTAATATATGCTACTTTTAAACTTTCATGCAGAGAAGGAAATCACAACTAAAAAAATCACTAATTTTTTCATACGGTGTTGATGTGGAAATTTTTGCCTCGGCATTTTGATGGTGTGGGCGTGTGGCACCAAATGGAGATAAGCGTCTCGACAGACGTCACAATATTTGAACAATGATGACGAAAACTGTTTTCTCTGTCGTGTCCGTGTGTCGAAAATTGTTATGCGCTTATTTTTTTATTTGATTTTGTGCGTGGCATAGATTTGCCGTGCGCAGAGGACGTTTGAGCAGGTGCGCACCTTAGCGGCTGCGCTAGCATCACAGCTAACGTTAGCCATGCTGCTACCTCTCTGCTGGGAGAGGACGTATACGTATGTGACGTGTGTAAGAAGGTGCGCTTGCTGTCTGTGGAGGGAGACACAGGAAAGAGTGAGAAGAGCCTGTCATGTAATGCCAGCAGCTAAAAGCAACTGCGTGAGAATCCATAGACCTGTGGATGTGTTGAAGGTGTGCTGGAAAATGCGTAACGGAAATAGGGAGCAGCAGAAAAGTGGAATGTATTATTTAAATCGGTGCGTTGGAAAACACGGACCGGAGTTTTTTTTAAACTGGATCTGGATCGGCATTTTCCCATGCCTTGCCGATACGCATTTTTTGGCAAATATCGGCGATCCGATCCAAATATCGGATTGGGACATCCCTATTTTGACCTGAAGAGGGCAGGGGCGGTATAAAGAAGAAAAAAAAATCTGCATCCCGGAGACGCACGGACTTCCGGAAATGTTTGTCCTTTCTGGTTTCAATGCATAAAAAGACACAAAAAGTGTGTTAACGCCAACAGTGGGTCAACATAAACAGAATTAAACTACATTTCAATGAAAGTTTCTCATTGTCATCCCATTGGGTTGAGTTTTTTCTTGCCCTGATGTGGGATCTGAGCCCAGGATGTCGTTGTGGCTTGTGCAGCCCTTTGAGACACTCATGATTTAGGGCTATATAAGTCAACATTGATTGATTGATTGATTGATTGAAATTTTAGGGGTGCTCAAAAAAATCAATCCACATTTTTTGATTTTAAATTGATTTTAAATCGATTCTCAAAAATTATGAAAGGAAGGGGGAAAAAAATATAAACTATAAAAAATGTTTGCAATTTTTTGGTAAAGAATGAAGTTTTGGATTAAAAACAAAAAAACCACTATCGATAGTATTTTTTTAATTTTTCTGATTGATACTGTTGCTTTTATTAGTTTCTGTTTTTTAGTATTGTATTTAATAAGTAATGTATTTGTATGTCTTCTCAATTGCTTTGTAAATGTATACCCCAAATATTGTAAAGATGAGATGGTGTAGTAGTTAGATTAACAATGAATTTCTTGCAAGTATTATTATCACTGGAGGACGAGGAATAGCTAAACATGCTTCACTACACACCGTAGGAGGATACAATAGCTCACCGGCGTCACAATGTAAACAAACGCCATGGGTGGATCTACACCTGACATCCACTGTAATGATACCAAGTACAAGAGCGTATCTAGGCGATACTACAATGATTACATCGATATTTTTTATCGTCAAAAAATCTTTTTTCAAAATTCACATTATGTTTATAAAGTCAGTAAATACGTCCCTGGACACATGAGGACTTTGAATATGACCAATGTATGATCCTGTAACTACTTGGTATCGGATCGATACCTAAATGTGTGGTATCATCCAAAACTAATGTCAAGTATCAAAGAAGAGAAGAATAAGTGATTATTACATTTTAACAGAAGTGTAGATAGAACATGTTGAAAGAGAAAATAAGCAGATATTAACAGTAAATGAACAAGTAGATTAATAATCAATTTTTTACAGTTTGTCCCTCATAATGTGTACAAAATAATAGGTGTATAAATGACACAATATGTTACTGCATAGACTAATTAGGAGTCTTTGTTTGTTTACTTACTACTAAAAGACAAGTTGTCTAGTATGTTCAACATTTTATTTAAGGACTAAATTACAATAATAAACATATATTTCATGTACCCTAAGAGTTGTTGTTAAAATAAAGACAATAATGACATTTGTTGTGGTCCCTTTATATACAAAAATATCAAAATACATTTTGCGTTTTGGACCCGTTGTTCCTCCCAGGGAATTCAAGTCACAAGTCGCTCCCAAGCTCTTTACGACACTTAAAGCTGAGTAGAAAAACCACAATATATTTGCAAAGCTTTGCATATATACATTAAGACCAGTCCAGCATAGAACATTCAATCGCGCCGCTAAGATGGTCTGCCCCCCCCGACAAAACCCTCTTCCCTCTTAAGTCTCCCTTCCTCCCACCCTGGCAGTCATGTCTCTCTAGCCAAAACACATGCCCATTATCTCTATTTCTACATTCCTCACTCGAGGTTAAGCACACAGTCTTGCAGACAACCAAAAGACCACAATTGGAAGAAAAACACTAGCTGTTTTGTAATATAATTATGAAATAAAAAGAAGTAACACTTAAATTCGGATATATGTAAATATCTGCCTCCGACAGTACCGGTACCAAAGTGTTGATATGGGATCAACCTTAGTATATTCATTTTGGACGTAACAAAGGAGTAATCAAATAAAAAGAGAGTGATGTGTTCCAAACGCGTGTATAGTTACAATGTTTACATCCTAACATGTCCGAAAAGGAGTAGGAAGAAGCAGAGTAAATGGTGAGGTGCCCAAGGACCCCCGCATCTGCTAAATGTGCTAGAAAAGAGGAGTGGACCTACAATGGAGTGTTGTGTCGCCATGTAAAGAAAGGTAAGGTGTGCATCTCGTCCACAGGGACACCCCGCTTTGGTGAAGGCGCTCTCCCAGGTGTACGGGAAGGTGCAGGGGCGCCATATTGACCCCATGAAAGAAGTCCTGGTCACCGTCGGAGGGTACGGCTCCTTGTTCTGCACCATGCAGGGTCTGGTGGACCCGGGGGACGAGGTGAGAGTCTTCCTCCCGCCCCAGGTTCTACCAGTCACCACGGTCTTCCTCCCTCCAGGTGATCGTCATAGAACCTTTCTTTGACTGCTACGTGCCCATGGTCCGCATGGCCGGCGCCACGCCCGTCCTGGTCTCGCTACGCCCGGTAAGCACGCCCTCGCGCTTTGAAATCCCCCGCCTCGGCCTGAAGGCGAACTCTGTGGCAGAAACCGGGGAGGAAAACCGCCTCCAGCGCCGACTGGTTCCTGGACCCCGAGGAGCTGGCCGGTAAATTCACCTCCAAAACCAAGGCCATCATCGTCAACACCCCGCACAACCCCGTGGGGAAGGTACGTGCGGCGACACGCCACACCTGAAGCGGTCCTGAAGTGTGGACCTCCCTCCCGCAGGTGTTCACCAGAGAGGAGCTGCAGGTGATCGCTGACTTGTGCCTCAAACACGACACGCTGTGCTTCAGTGACGAGGTCTACGAGTGGATCGTCTACCGCGGGTGCCAGCACCTGAAAATGGGTTTGTCACTGTAGTAGGCTCCGTCTTTTTGCACGATACGTAGGATACATGGTGATAATGCTTCAGTCGGCAAATTTGACAAGCCAACAAACTCGTAGCATTCGAGAAATAGATAAACATGCTACACGACGCATTGCTAACCACTAAGCTAGAACACAAAAAACATTCATTATTTTCAAAAATGTATTAAAAAAATAAATTTTTCAATGAGAAAAAGGCGTTTGGTCGAAAAAGTTGCATGTAAGCGTATGCCTCCTACGGCTAGTTGCAGGTAAGCGTGCGCCTCCTACGGCTAGTCGCAGGTAAGCATGCGCCTCCTACGGCTAGTTGCAGGTAAGCGTGCGCCTCCTACGGCTAGTTGCAGGTAAGCGTGCGCCTCCTACGGCTAGTCGCAGGTAAGCATGCGCCTCCTACGGCTAGTTGCAGTTAAGCGTGCGCCTCCTACAACTAGTTGCAGGTAAGCGTGCGCCTCCTACGGCTAGTTGCAGGTAAGCGTGCCTCTCCTATGGCTAGTTGCAGGTAAGCATGCGCCTCCAAGGCTAGTTGCAGGTAAGCGTGCGCCTCCTACGGCTAGTTGCAGGTAAGCGTGCGCCTCCTACGGCTAGTCGCAGGTAAGCATGCGCCTCCTACGGCTAGTCGCAGTTAAGCGTGCGCCTCCTACGGCTAGTTGCAGGTAAGCGTGCCTCTCCTATAGCTAGTTGCAGGTAAGCATGCGCCTCCTACAACTAGTCGCAGGTAAGCGTGCCTCTCCTACGGCTAGTTGCAGGTAAGCGTGCGCCTCCTCTGGCTAGTTGCAGGTAAGCATGCGCCTCCTAAGGCTAGTTGCAGGTAAGCGTGCGCCTCCAAGGCTAGTTGCAGGTAAGCGTGCGCCTCCTAAGGCTAGTTGCAGGTAAGCGTATGCCTCCTCTGGCTAGTTGCAGGTAAGCGTGCGCCTCCTAAGGCTAGTTGCAGGTAAGCATGCGCCTCCTACAACTAGTCGCAGGTAAGCGTGCGCCTCCTACGGCTAGTCGCAGGTAAGCGTACGCCTCCTACGGCTAGTTGCAGGTAAGCGTGCGCCTCCTACGGCTAGTCGCAGGTAAGCATGCGCCTCCTACGGCTAATTGCAGTTAAGCGTGCGCCTCCTACAACTAGTTGCAGGTAAGCGTACGCCTCCTACAGCTAGTCGCAGGTAAGCGTGCGCCTCCTCTGGCTAGTCGCAGGTAAGCGTGCGCCTCCTCTGGCTAGTTGCAGGTAAGCGTGCGCCTCCTCTGGCTAGTTGCAGTTAAGCGTGCGCCTCCTCTGGCTAGTTGCAGTTAAGCGTGCGCCTCCTACAACCAGTTGCAGGTAAGCGTGCGCCTCCTACGGCTAGTCGCAGGTAAGCGTGCGCCTCCTATGGCTAGTTGCAGGTAAGCGTGCGCCTCCTCTGGCTAGTTGCAGGTAAGCGTGCGCCTCCTATGGCTAGTCGCAGGTAAGCGTACGCCTCCTACGGCTAGTTGCAGGTAAGCGTGCGCCTCCTACGGCTAGTTGCAGTTAAGCGTGCGCCTCCTACAACTAGTTGCAGGTAAGCGTGCGCCTCCTACGGCTAGTCGCAGGTAAGCATGCGCCTCCTACGGCTAGTTGCAGGTAAGCGTGCGCCTCCTACGGCTAGTTGCAGGTAAGCGTGCGCCTCCTACGGCTAGTCGCAGGTAAGCATGCGCCTCCTACGGCTAGTTGCAGTTAAGCGTGCGCCTCCTACAACTAGTTGCAGGTAAGCGTGCGCCTCCTACGGCTAGTTGCAGGTAAGCGTGCCTCTCCTATGGCTAGTTGCAGGTAAGCATGCGCCTCCAAGGCTAGTTGCAGGTAAGCGTGCGCCTCCTACGGCTAGTTGCAGGTAAGCGTGCGCCTCCTACGGCTAGTCGCAGGTAAGCATGCGCCTCCTACGGCTAGTCGCAGTTAAGCGTGCGCCTCCTACGGCTAGTTGCAGGTAAGCGTGCCTCTCCTATAGCTAGTTGCAGGTAAGCATGCGCCTCCTACAACTAGTCGCAGGTAAGCGTGCCTCTCCTACGGCTAGTTGCAGGTAAGCGTGCGCCTCCTCTGGCTAGTTGCAGGTAAGCATGCGCCTCCTAAGGCTAGTTGCAGGTAAGCGTGCGCCTCCAAGGCTAGTTGCAGGTAAGCGTGCGCCTCCTAAGGCTAGTTGCAGGTAAGCGTATGCCTCCTCTGGCTAGTTGCAGGTAAGCGTGCGCCTCCTAAGGCTAGTTGCAGGTAAGCATGCGCCTCCTACAACTAGTCGCAGGTAAGCGTGCGCCTCCTACGGCTAGTCGCAGGTAAGCGTACGCCTCCTACGGCTAGTTGCAGGTAAGCGTGCGCCTCCTACGGCTAGTCGCAGGTAAGCATGCGCCTCCTACGGCTAATTGCAGTTAAGCGTGCGCCTCCTACAACTAGTTGCAGGTAAGCGTACGCCTCCTACAGCTAGTCGCAGGTAAGCGTGCGCCTCCTCTGGCTAGTCGCAGGTAAGCGTGCGCCTCCTCTGGCTAGTTGCAGGTAAGCGTGCGCCTCCTCTGGCTAGTTGCAGTTAAGCGTGCGCCTCCTCTGGCTAGTTGCAGTTAAGCGTGCGCCTCCTACAACCAGTTGCAGGTAAGCGTGCGCCTCCTACGGCTAGTCGCAGGTAAGCGTGCGCCTCCTATGGCTAGTTGCAGGTAAGCGTGCGCCTCCTCTGGCTAGTTGCAGGTAAGCGTGCGCCTCCTATGGCTAGTCGCAGGTAAGCGTACGCCTCCTACGGCTAGTTGCAGGTAAGCGTGCGCCTCCTACGGCTAGTTGCAGTTAAGCGTGCGCCTCCTACAACTAGTTGCAGGTATGCGTGCGCCTCCTCTGGCTAGTTGCAGGTAAGCGTACGCCTCCTACGGCTAGTTGCAGGTAAGCGTGCGCCTCCTACGGCTAGTCGCAGGTAAGCATGCGCCTCCTACGGCTAATTGCAGTTAAGCGTGCGCCTCCTACAACTAGTCTACAGCTAGTCGCAGGTAAGCGTGCGCCTCCTCTGGCTAGTCGCAGGTAAGCGTGCGCCTCCTCTGGCTAGTTGCAGGTAAGCGTGCGCCTCCTCTGGCTAGTTGCAGTTAAGCGTGCGCCTCCTACAACTAGTTGCAGGTAAGCGTGCGCCTCCTACGGCTAGTCGCAGGTAAGCGTGCGCCTCCTCTGGCTAGTTGCAGTTAAGCGTGCGCCTCCTCTGGCTAGTTGCAGTTAAGCGTGCGCCTCCTACAACCAGTTGCAGGTAAGCGTGCGCCTCCTACGGCTAGTCGCAGGTAAGCGTGCGCCTCCTATGGCTAGTTGCAGGTAAGCGTGCGCCTCCTCTGGCTAGTTGCAGGTAAGCGTGCGCCTCCTATGGCTAGTTGCAGGTAAGCGTGCGCCTCCTACGGCTAGTTGCAGGTAAGCGTATGCCTTCTCTGGCTAGTTGCAGGTAAGCATGCGCCTCCTCTGGCTAGTTGCAGTTAAGCGTGCGCCTCCTACAACTAGTTGCAGGTAAGCGTACGCCTCCTACAGCTAGTCGCAGGTAAGCGTGCGCCTCCTCTGGCTAGTTGCAGTTAAGCGTGCGCCTCCTACAACTAGTTGCAGGTAAGCGTGCGCCTCCTACGGCTAGTCGCAGGTAAGCGTGCGCCTCCTCTGGCTAGTTGCAGTTAAGCGTGCGCCTCCTCTGGCTAGTTGCAGTTAAGCGTGCGCCTCCTACAACTAGTTGCAGGTAAGCGTGCGCCTCCTACGGCTAGTCGCAGGTAAGCGTGCGCCTCCTATGGCTAGTTGCAGGTAAGCGTGCGCCTCCTCTGGCTAGTTGCAGGTAAGCGTGCGCCTCCTATGGCTAGTTGCAGGTAAGCGTGCGCCTCCTACGGCTAGTTGCAGGTAAGCGTATGCCTTCTCTGGCTAGTTGCAGGTAAGCATGCGCCTCCTACAACTAGTCGCAGGTAAGCGTGCGCCTCCTCTGGCTAGTTGCAGTTAAGCGTGCGCCTCCTCTGGCTAGTTGCAGTTAAGCGTGCGCCTCCTCTGGCTAGTTGCAGTTAAGCGTGCGCCTCCTACAACTAGTTGCAGGTAAGCGTGCGCCTCCTACGGCTAGTCGCAGGTAAGCGTGCGCCTCCTCTGGCTAGTTGCAGGTAAGCGTGCGCCTCCTATGGCTAGTTGCAGGTAAGCGTGCGCCTCCTACGGCTAGTTGCAGGTAAGCGTATGCCTTCTCTGGCTAGTTGCAGGTAAGCATGCGCCTCCTACAACTAGTCGCAGGTAAGCGTGCGCCTCCTCTGGCTAGTTGCAGTTAAGCGTGCGCCTCCTCTGGCTAGTTGCAGTTAAGCGTGCGCCTCCTCTGGCTAGTTGCAGTTAAGCGTGCGCCTCCTACAACTAGTTGCAGGTAAGCGTGCGCCTCCTACGGCTAGTCGCAGGTAAGCGTGCGCCTCCTATGGCTAGTTGCAGGTAAGCGTGCGCCTCCTCTGGCTAGTTGCAGGTAAGCGTGCGCCTCCTATGGCTAGTTGCAGGTAAGCGTGCGCCTCCTACGGCTAGTTGCAGGTAAGCGTGCGCCTCCTACGGCTAGTTGCAGGTAAGCGTATGCCTTCTCTGGCTAGTTGCAGGTAAGCATGCGCCTCCTACAACTAGTCGCAGGTAAGCGTGCGCCTCCTCTGGCTAGTTGCAGTTAAGCGTGCGCCTCCTCTGGCTAGTTGCAGTTAAGCGTGCGCCTCCTACAACTAGTTGCAGGTAAGCGTGCGCCTCCTACGGCTAGTTGCAGGTAAGCGTGCGCCTCCTCTGGCTAGTTGCAGGTAAGCGTGCGCCTCCTATGGCTAGTTGCAGGTAAGCGTGCGCCTCCTACGGCTAGTTGCAGGTAAGCGTGCGCCTCCTACGGCTAGTTGCAGGTAAGCGTATGCCTTCTCTGGCTAGTTGCAGGTAAGCATGCGCCTCCTACAACTAGTCGCAGGTAAGCGTGCGCCTCCTCTGGCTAGTTGCAGTTAAGCGTGCGCCTCCTCTGGCTAGTTGCAGTTAAGCGTGCGCCTCCTACAACTAGTTGCAGGTAAGCGTGCGCCTCCTACGGCTAGTCGCAGGTAAGCGTGCGCCTCCTATGGCTAGTTGCAGGTAAGCGTGCGCCTCCTCTGGCTAGTTGCAGGTAAGCGTGCGCCTCCTATGGCTAGTTGCAGGTAAGCGTGCGCCTCCTACGGCTAGTTGCAGGTAAGCGTATGCCTTCTCTGGCTAGTTGCAGGTAAGCATGCGCCTCCTACAACTAGTCGCAGGTAAGCGTGCGCCTCCTCTGGCTAGTTGCAGTTAAGCGTGCGCCTCCTACAACTAGTTGCAGTTAAGCGTGCGCCTCCTACAACTAGTTGCAGGTAAGCGTGCGCCTCCTACGGCTAGTTGCAGGTAAGCGTTCGCCTCCTACGGCTAGTTGCATGTAAGCGTATGTCTTCTATGGCTAGTTGCAGGTAAGCGTGCGCCTCCAAGGCTAGTTGCAGGTAAGCGTGCGCCTCCTACAACTAGTCGCAGGTAAGCGTGCGCCTCCTCTGGCTAGTTGCAGGTAAGCGTGCGCCTCCAAGGCTAGTTGCAGGTAAGCGTGCGCCTCCTATGGCTCCTTGCAGGTAAGCGTGCGCCTCCTACGGCTAGTTGCAGGTGAAATATGTTTTGAGGCCATCCTCATGCGACCAGAGGGAGATTTTCCAACCCGTAACTTGTTTTTAAAAAAAACGTTTTATTATCATTATTACCGTATTTTTCGGAGTATAAGTCGCACCTGCCGAAAATGCATAATAAAAAAAAACAAAAAACATATATAAGTCGCACTGGAGCCCGGCCAAACTATGAAAAAAACTGCGACTTATAGTCCGAAAAATACTGTATACCAAGTAATACATTGCGAGAATCGGTTTGAATCGGTTATTAAATCAAGGAATGATTATGAATCCAATCGTAATCCCCAGGAATGGGAATCAGATCAAATCGTTAGGCTATGAACAAAGGTGTGCAAATCGATACAACAGTAACGATACCAAGTACAGTATCAGTATATGGCCGATTTTTTTTTTATCATTAAATAGACTTTAAGGGGAAAAACAAATGGTTGAAATCAGAGCGAATAGCAGAAAGGAATTAAAACAATAATTAATATTGTTACTCCACCATTGTCTGATTTTAATTGTCATTCAAAATGTAATCATTGAATGATATTGAAAATGATCAGTATCAGCATTGGTATGAGCGATACTGCCCCTGTAGCTACTTGGTATCATGTGTAGTATCACCCAAAATATCCAAACAGAAGAATAAATGATGATTACATTTGAACAGAAGTGAACAGTAGATTATTAATAATAAATATCATGTTATTGTATGTAAATGTTTTAAAGGGGAACATTATCACCAGACCTATGTAAGCGTCAATATATACCTTGATGTTGCAGAAAAAAGACCATATATTTTTTTTAACCGATTTCCAAACTCTAAATGGGTGAATTTTGGCGAATTAAACGCCTTTCTAATATTCGCTCTCGGAGCACATCGGGAAGCAATCCGCCATTTTCTCAAACACCGAGTCAAATCAGCTCTGTTATTTTCAGTTTTTTCGAGTGTTTTCCGTACCTTGGAGACATCATGCCTCGTCGGTGTGTTGTCGGAGGGTGTAACAACACCAACAGGGACGGATTCAAGTTGCACCAGTGGCCCAAAGATGCCAAAGTGGCAAGAAATTGGACGTTTGTTCCGCACACTTTACCCACGAAAGCTATGCTACGACAGAGACGGCAAGAATGTGTGGATATCCTGCGACACTCAAAGCAGATGCATTTCCAACCATAAAGTCAAAGAAATCTGCCGCCAGACCCCCATTGAATCTGCCGGAGTGTGTGAGCAATTCAGGGACAAAGGACCTCGCTAGCACGGCAAGCAATGGCGGCAGTTTGTTCCCGCAGACGAGCGAGCTAAACCCCCTGAATGTCTTTGCTCACACCGTCCCGAAGATGATCAAGAGAAGAATATCGACCCTAGCTTCCCTGGCCTGCTGACATGAGGGTATGTCTACAGAATATATTAATTGATGAACTGTCTGCACTCTCAAAGTGCATGTTGTTGCCAAATGTATTTCATATGCTGTAAACCTAGTTCATAGTTGTTAGTTTCCTTTAATGCCAAACAAACACATACCAATCGTTGGTTAGAAGGCGATCGCCGAATTCGTCCTCGCTTTCTCCCGTGTCGCTGGCTGTCGTGTCGTTTTCGTCGGTTTCGCTTGCATACGGTTCAAACCGATATGGCTCAATAGCTTCAGTTTCTTCTTCAATTTGGTTTTCGCTACCTGCCTCCACACTACAACCATCCGTTTCAATACATGCGTAATCTGTTGAATCGCTTAAGCCGCTGAAATCCGAGTCTGAATCCGAGCTAATGTCGCTATAGCTTGCTGTTCTTTCCGCCATGTTTGTTTGTGTTGGCGTCACTATGTGACGTCACAGGGACGGCGTGGCGCGGCGCAGTGGGAGAGTGGCCGTGCGCAACCCGAGGGTCCCTGGTTCAATCCCCACCTAGTACCAACCTCGTCATGTCCGTTGTGTCCTGAGCAAGACACTTCACCCTTGCTCCTGATGGGTGCTGGTTAGCGCCTTGCATGGCAGCTCCCTCCATCAGTGTGTGAATGTGTGTGTGAATGGGTAAATGTGGAAGTAGTGTCAAAGCGCTTTGAGTACCTTGAAGGTAGAAAAGCGCTATACAAGTACAACCCATTTATCATTATTTATTTATCACAGGAAAATGGACGGGTGTATATAACGATGGTTAAAATCAGGCACTTTGAAGCTTTTTTAGGGATATTGCGTGATGGGTAAAATTTTGAAAAAAACTTCGAAAAATATAATAAGCCACTGGGAACTGATTTTTAATGGTTTTAACAATTCTGAAATTGTGATAATGTTCCCCTTTAATTATCATGTATATACTAAATGATATGCAGTGATACATGTTAGGGGTGTCAAAAAAAAATCAACTTTCGAATGAATCGTGATTCTTTTTTGTTAACTATTCTTAATTGATTAAAAGAAATTGTATTTTTGAAAAATCCTTTCCAGACTAGCAAATCCTATTGTTGATGTAATACAAATATTTATCATTTATCTGTTTCATGGAGGATGTTTATCATAGAACTGGCATCCAATGTTATTAAAAAGTGTTGATTAGAAAACGTTCGAATCGAACGGTGTGGCGCACAAAGATTCACAGCCCTCATAAATATCGTCATTGCAGGTGGCTGATGCCGTATCGTGATATCGATTTTAGGCCGTATCGCCCATGCCTAGTTTGCGCTACCAAACGTTTCCTGCTCTTCCTTTGGCAGCCACTTTGCCGGGCATGTGGGATCGAACCATCACCATCGGCAGCGCGGGGAAGACGTTTAGCGTGACCGGATGGAAGGTGAGGAGTCCTCTTGACATTTTGAACAACCTCATGAATATTCATGTCGTGTCACGTAATTGTCGTCCCCCAGCTGGGTTGGTCCATCGGACCCCAGCACCTGATCAGGCACCTTCAGACCGTCATGCAGAACACGCTGTACACCTGCCCCACACCTTTGCAGGTGCGTGCGCCTCCTCTGGCGAGTTGCAGGTAAGCACGCGCCTCCTCTGCACAGACCCGGCGTGACCTTGCGTTTCTCGCCAGGAGGCCGTGGCGCAAAGTTTGCTGCGTAACTACGAGATGATGGGTCAGCCCGAGTGCTACCTGACCTCTCTGGCCGAGGAGCTGGAGGAGAAGAGGGACCGCCTGGCTGCCATCCTGCAGGAGGCGGGGTTGTCGCCGATCGTCCCCGAGGGAGGCTACTTCATGCTGGCGGACGTCACGGCGCTCAGTAAGTTGCTGATTTTCTTTTTTCAAGGCCACTTTTGTTAGTCGTGTGGATGACTGAACACTCGGAGTGTAACAGCACTTTGGTTTTAAGTCGGACCGGGTAACATCGCCCATCCATTCATAAGGTTCTAAAACGATTCATTCGAGTGATTATTGAAAATGTCTCAAATCTTTTACTAAACACAAACGTACTTAGTTTTTTCTCCTCACTGTTGAACTTTTTAAACTTCCTGCCAAGTCTCAAAAGTGCTATTTTGAAATTAGAAAAGAACTGAAAGTGAAAGGGAACTTGTATTGCAACTAGGGATGGGAGGAAGGAAGGAATCACGATTCGATTTGATTCTTGTGATTAACGATTCGATTCAGAATCTATTCTCGACTCAAAATCAATACTTTTTTTTTTAAATAACATTGGGTGCCAGTTCTATAATGAACTACATTCCTCCATAAAATAAACAAAGAGATCTGATACATTTTTATATTACTTAAAAGAAAACTAGTTTTGTTGAATAAAAGTATAGCCAAACATTGAGTCAAAATAGAAATAAGACAACAAGAGAAGTATCCAACACTAAAGTAGATGTGTACAGCAGATATACCGTATTTTCCGCACTATAAGGCGCACCGGATTATTAGCCGCACCTTCTATGAATTACATATTTCATAATTTTGTCCACCAATAAGCCGCCCCGGACTATAAGCCGCGCCTACGCTGCGCTAAAGTGAATGTCAAAAAAACGCTGCGCTAAAGTGAATGTCAAAAAAACAGTCAGATAGTTCAGTCAAACTTTAATAATATATTGAAAACCAGCGTTCTAACAACTCTGTCCCAAAATGTACGCAAATGTGCAATCACAAACATAGTAAAATTCAAAATGGTGTAGAGCAATAGTAACATAATGTTGCTCGAACGTTAATGTCACAACACACAAAATAAACATAGCGCTCACCTTCTGAAGTTATTCTTCATTCGTAAATCCTTCGAATTCTTCGTCTTCGGTGTCCGAATTGAAAAGTTGCGCAAGCGTGGTATCCAAAATGGCCGGTTCCGTCTCGTCGAAGTCATCGGGAGTCAGTGTCGCTGTTGTTCTGTGAATCCTGCCTTCCGGAAAGCTCGGACCACAGTTGTGACCGAAATATCTGCCCAGGCATTTACGATCCACTGGCAAATTTTGGCGTATGTCGTCCGGCGCTGTCTGCCCGTCTTAGTGAAGGTGTGTTCGCCTTCGGAGCTGTGTGAAAAAAGCCACCCGGCCTCTTCGCGTAAACTTCCCTTAACCACTCGCT
This sequence comes from Nerophis lumbriciformis, assembly GCF_033978685.3. Classification (NCBI taxonomy): domain Eukaryota; kingdom Metazoa; phylum Chordata; class Actinopteri; order Syngnathiformes; family Syngnathidae; genus Nerophis; species Nerophis lumbriciformis. The sequence goes on from NC_084565.2 coordinate 1,546,516, forward strand.
CATCTTTTCTTCATCCATCCATCCCTTCGAGTTAGCTTTTATGATGACGCCGGCTGGAAAGGTCTCTTTTGGCAAGGTCTTCCTTTTGAATATCACCATGGGTGGAAGTTAGCATGGCAAGCTAGAACCACAGTGAAGGATGACTTCTCATTCCCTGTGGTGCGAATATTCACCGTACGTGCTCCCGTTCCACAGTGCGGTTCACAGGAATATCAGTTGCTGTGAAATACGGTAGTAATCCGTGTGCGGATGGAGAGATTGCGTCTTTTTATGAACCGGATCGCTTAGTAGGAGCCATTTTGTGGTCTTTACAGATGTAAACAGGAAATGAAACGTACGGTGATATCCGCGCGTTTTTTCTTCTTCTTCCGGGGGCGGGTAGAAGAAGAAGCGCTTCCTGTTCTATGGGGGCGGGTGCTTTCCTTGGCGGTTGCTTGCGTAGAAGAAGAAGCGCTTCCTGTTCTACCGGGAAAAAAGATGGCGGCTGTTTACCGAAGTTGCGAGATCGAAACTTTATGAAAATGAATCGTAATAAAGCGCACCGGGTTATAAGGCGCACTGTCAGCTTTTGAGAACATTTGTGGTTTTTAGGTGCGCCTTATAGTGCGGAAAATACGGTAGATCATCTACATCTACATGACTGGACAGGACAGGGGTGAATTATTATTATAAGTTAGAGTCATAAGTTATTATAAGTTAAGAGTTCAAGCTCTGAACTGTAACTCAGCTCTGGGAAAGAAGCTGTCTCTGAGCCTGTTTGTTCTGGCTCTAATGCACCTGTAGCGCCTGCCCGATGGTAACAGGTGGAAGCCAGGGTGTGTGCTGTCCTTGGTGATGCTTTTTGCTCTGATGAGGCAGCGGGAGTTGTGTAAATCCTTCAGGGAGAGGAGGGGGCAGCCGATGATTTTTTTGTGCAGACTTTATGACCCTCTGAATCGCCTGTTTGTCTGCTTCAGTGCAGCTGGCGTACCACACTGTTATGCAGTACGTCAGCAGGCTCTCGACAGCCGAGCGATAGAAGCTCACCATCAGCTGCCTCTCCAGTTTATTTATGTTATTCACATGTCAATAATATAAAAAGTAAAGCTTTTGTAAACAGTTTTAATATAAAAAAAACAAAAAACATACAAAACTCCAAATTGCTGGCAGCTCATTTTCTGATGAATACATATCTCAAATAAAAGAAGTAAATCATAGAGCAACATTGATGCATACATAGGGATCACTTTTGTGCATTAAAGATGCTAAAATCAATCAAATATAGGTCAAACATCAGAATCAGAATCAGAATAGTTTTTATTGCCATTTTTTGAGAACGGGTTCATGCAAACATAATGCTCAAAAAGGTTGATTGTGTCGTTTCTAGTTTATTTTAGTCAGGCAATATTTCCAGACAATATTTCATCCGCAGTCTTCTTCAAAAGGCTCTAAAACAAAAACAAACAGACAAGATTACTCAAATTTAGAGATGTCCGATAATATCGGGCTGCCGATATTATCGGCCGATAAATGCTTTAAAATGTAATATTGGAAATTATCGGTATCGGTTTTTGTTTTTTTTATTAAATCAACATAAAAAACACAAGATACACTTACAATTAGTGCACCAACCCAAAAAACCTCCCTCCCCCATCACACAAAAGGGTTGTTTCTTTCTGTTATTAATATTGTGGTTCCTACATTATATATCAATATATATCAATACAGTCTGCAGGGATACAGTCCGTAAGCACACATGATTGCTCCACTAATAGTACTAACCTTAAACACTTCATTTTACTCATTTTTATTAATTACTAGTTTCTATGTAACTGTTTTTATATTGTTTTACTTTCTTTTTTATTCAAGAAAATGTTTTTAATTTATCTTTTATTTTTAATTTTTAAAAGGACCTTATCTTCACCATACCTGGTTGTCCAAATTAGGCATAATAATGTGTTAATTCCACCACTGTATATATCGGTATCGGTAATTAAAAGTTTGGTCAATATCGGATATCGGCAAAAAGCCATTATCGGACATCCCTACTCAAAGTCCTTGCAAAAATCATTTACTTTCAATTAGGGCTGGACGATACGGCTGAAAACTGCGTCATATGTGTTCGGTATCGGTCGATATGGATAATAATCAATATTTTTTTTTCTGAAAAATGAGTGGGAGGAAAATATATTTTATTGTAAATGTAACTTACTCTGATTATAATCTCTCAGCTATCAAGGCATGGAAAACAAACAATAGTAAAATCACATTGAACATTTAAACAATAAGCTCTTAAAAATAAGGAATATGGTAGAAAAAATGCTTCATAAAGTGTAAGAAAATAGTGCAAAGTGTGAAAATGTAAACAAAGAGAAACCTGAGAACTATTTTCTGCAGGTTTAGTGCTAGGAAATAACGTCTGTGTAACATTAATTTGCCCTGTTATTATTTTACTATGGAAAGGTATTTTTGTTATGCAGTAATTATTTAAATATGATTATATTGAAATTGTTTTATGATCTAGGGAAATTAAGAGCAGGAGAATAATATATTTTATTTGAAATGTAACCTTCCTCTGATTATAATCCCTCAGCTAAGGAAATGTCAACACACGCATGGAAAACAAACAAAACAAACAAAATAGTAAAATCACATTGAACATTTAACTATAAACTCTTAAAAATAAGGAATATGTAAGAAGAAAATGCTTCATAAAGTGTAATAAAATAGTGCACAGTGTAAACATAGAGAAACCTGAGAACTACTTTGTACAGGTTTAGTGTACAAAGTTTTATGTACACTGGCGTTTCAATTGACAAGGATCGATGTGTTAAAACGAGACGTTTAAAAAAAATGTTTTTAATCTCATCGCGGATTTTTTGCAGAGCATTTGGTGCAAATAGTACATGAAAAGTATTTGTGTAAAACTAAGAAGTCTCACACGATTAGCGCCATGTTTGTTTACAATTACTCGAGAAGATGCCTACTGCACAGAAAAGAAGCGCTTGATTCGCTCACCCTAACATTGGAGGGTTTGTTTGTACATTTTTAACGCGCTGTCTTATTGGCCTGGGATTTTTTTTAGAGAAGCAAGTTTTCACTTCCAATAAGATGCCGATATTGACCCCTTGTCATATTATTTTGTAGTGTGGAACGTTAGAAAATGTTTGATCAAGAAACAATTACTCAGATAATGTATACATACATACATACACACACACACACATATATATTTATATATATATATATATATATATATATATACACATACATATACATATGTGTATATATATATGTATGTGTATACATATATATATGTATACATTAGAGATGCGCGGTTTGCGGACACAACCGCGGAGTCCGCGGATTATCCGCGGTTCGGGCGGTTGAAATAAAAAAAAATTAGATTTTATCCGCGGGTCGGGTCGGGCGGTTGAAATAAAAAAAATTTGATTTTAAATAGATTCAGGCGGGTGGCAGTTAAACCAATTGGGAAATATATATACATAGTTAAATGTTGTTACCCACATACGAAAAACGAGCAGGCACCTGCAGCATATGCCACAACAGAAGAAGAAAAAAAAAAAAGAGATGGACACTTTTACGGAGCGGAGAAGGGACGCCTCGCCGGTCCGGGACCGAGGCCCCTTCCCCCGAGAGGGCCCCACCGGGAGCCGTAGCTGAGGCGATCCGCGAGAAGGGCCCGACGCACGTCCAGGGTCACCACCGCGCCCACCGCACCGACACCCCGCCTCGTCCGCCGTCGCCGCGGCCGGCGTCACGCGCAGCAAGTAAGCTTACCTGCCTGCCACCCCCGTGGCCGGGGGCGCGTAACAGGGGTCACTCCGCGCGCAGTGCGCTCACGAAAGGGGTGGGGCTCACCCTGGTTGATATAGACAGCAGGACGGTGGCCATGGAAGTCGGAACCCGCTAAGGAGTGTGTAACAACCCACCTGCCGAATCAACTAGCCCTGAAAATGGATGGCGCTGGAGCGTCGGGCCCATACCCGGCCGTCGCCGGCAGCGAGAGCCGCGAGGAGTAGGATGGCCGCCGCGGTGCGCGCTGAACCCTCGGGCGCGAGCCCGGGTGGAGCCGCCGCGGGTGCGAGGGACATCGCACCTACACGCGCTTGGAGGTGCGCTCAGCGCGGCTCCCATATGATTGCGCACTGGTGTGCGTCTGGGCCGTGACAGCGTGGCACGCATTGAATGTCTGTGCTGCATTGGATCAGTCTCCTTTCTTTAACAGGCAAAAGCTTTATAACCTCACTAATGCCTTGCATCGTCTATATTAGATATATAACAACGGGCGGGTGCGGTTTTGATTAAATGTTAGATCGGGTGGATGGCGGATGGTTGACGACTTTCTGATGCGGTTGCGGATTAAATAATTGCCTATCCGCGCATCTCTAGTATACATATATACATGTATGTATGTATGTATGTATGTATGCATGGCTAGTCAGTCACTTTTATTTTGAAAATATGTTGAGGGACTATAAACAAGTATGTAATTTGTTTGTTTTCATGTTTCCACTGGTAGATCAGAACTTGTCTCACATGGGTGATGACGAGGCCTACGACTACAAGTTTGTCAAGTGGATGATTAAAGAAAAGGTAAAGTATGCTAACGAGTTGCTAGCTGAGCTCGCTGAGTGTTAAAGGTGTTCACTTCTCATTGGAAGAAGACAACAAATATTGTAATTTTATCGATGTCCCATCCAGAAACTGGCGGCCATTCCTGTCACAGCATTCGTGGGGGAGGAGTCCACCAAGTTCTTTGAGAAATATATCCGGCTTTGCTTCATCAAGGTAAAAGACCACACAAAACATCACACCAACACGTTGTGTGTCCACAGAGAGAGAGAGTAATATGTGGTGTGTGTCCACAGAGAGACAGCACTCTGGCAGCAGCAGAGAGCATCCTGAGGAAGTGGAAGGACACTGAAGTCAAGAAGGAAAGCTGAGCAGGACACTGAAGTCAAGGCAGGGATTGGTTTTGATTTTTGACCATTCCTCCAAGGTAATGTTGATGGTGTGTAATGTTGATGGTGTGCCACAGGGTTCTGTTCCACTTTCCATCTGTGGAGACACAAAAAGTATCATATCCAGTTTGACAGCGCAGTAACAACAAAGCCATGATAAAAACATTTGTGTTATACAATAACCTCCTTAGCAACTAAATGCCACTTTTTACACCTCGCAACTTGAAGAAACGTTCTAGAATGACACAAGATCATTAACAGTAGGAATGTTGTGTTCTAGTCTGCGTTATAATCTGCTGGGGTTTCTTAATAAATCAAATGTTCTCTGCTGGGGTTTTGAGTGACGTCACTGCCTGTGAAAACATGTGACACCACTAGAGGGAGACAAAACTGCACAATGACACAGACATTTTATTAGGTACACTCTCACAATGTGAGGTGATACAATTCTGCTAAATATATATGTATATATATATGTGTATATGTATATATATATATATATATATATATATATATACATATATATATACATATGTATTTATTATATAAACATTTATATGTATGTATATACATACATACAAATATAAGTGTATATATGTATGTGTATATATACATACATACATATAAATGTATATGTAAAAATATATATGTATGTATATACAAAAATACATATGTTTGTATATACATATATATGTGTATATATATATATTTATATGTGTATGCATATACATACATACACATGTATGGAGATACATACATATGTATGTATAAACATAAATACATTTGTATGTATGTATTTAAATACATATGTTTGTATATAAATATATATATGTGCATATATACATATGTATTTAAATACATATGTTTGTATATAAATATATATATGTGCATATATACACATATATTTATATACGTATGTATTTACATACATACAGGCACGTGCACACATGGGTGCTTGAGCCCCTGCCCTTTTTTGTCTCGTCTTAAAAAGTGCCCTCTGTCTGTGTGTGTTTATTTATTTATTTATTTTTGTCTTCAAACAACACTAATAAATTCCTGTCAGGGATGTAAAAAAACAAACAAAAAAAAACAGCGGTACAAAAACTCCACGTTTTCTTGTAATACCGGGTTGTTTGAGCCTGCCAGAGAGAGAGAGAGAGGGCGAGTGAGTGAGTACCGTATTTTCCGCACTATAAGGCGCACCTAAAAACCACAATTTTTCTCAAAAGCTGACAGTGCGCCTTATAACCCGGTGCGCTTTATTACGATTCATTTTCATAAAGTTTCGGTCTCGCAACTTCGGTAAACAGCCGCCATCTTTTTTCCCGGTAGAACAGGAAGCGCTTCTTCTTCTACGCAAGCAACCGCCAAGGAAAGCACCCGCCCCCATAGAACAGGAAGCGCTTCACCCGCCCCCGGAAGAAGAAGAAAAAACGCGCGGATATCACCGTACGTTTCATTTCCTGTTTACATCTGTAAAGACCACAAAATGGCTCCTACTAAGCGATCCGGTTCATAAAAAGACGCAATCTCTCCATCCGCACACGGATTACTACCGTATTTCACAGCAACTGATATTCCTGTGAACCGCACTGTGGAACGGGAGCACGTACGGTGAATATTCGCACCACAGGGAATGAGAAGTCATCCTTCACTGTGGTTCTAGCTTGCCATGCTAACTTCCACCCATGATGATATTCAAAAGGAAGACCTTGCCAAAAGAGACCTTTCCAGCCGGCGTCATCATAAAAGCTAACTCGAAGGGATGGATGGATGAAGAAAAGATGAGCGAGTGGTTAAGGGAAGTTTACGCGAAGAGGCCGGGTGGCTTTTTTCACACAGCTCCGAAGGCGAACACACCTTCACTAAGACGGGCAGACAGCGCCGGACGACATACGCCAACATTTGCCAGTGGATCGTAAATGCCTGGGCAGATATTTCGGTCACAACTGTGGTCCGAGCTTTCCGGAAGGCAGGATTCACAGAACTGCTGCACAACAACAGCGACACTGAATCCGATGACTTCGACGAGACGGAGCCGGCCATTTTTGGATCCCACGCTTGCGCAACTTTTCAATTCGGACACCGAAGACGAAGAATTCGAAGGATTTACGAATGAAGAATAACTTCAGAAGGTGAGCGCTATGTTTATTTTGTGTGTTGTGACATTAACGTTCGAGCAACATTATGTTGCTATTGCTCTACACCATTTTGAATTTTACTATGTTTGTGATTGCACATTTGCGTACATTTTGGGACAGAGTTGTTAGAACGCTGGTTTTCAATATATTATTAAAGTTTGACTGAACTATCTGACTGTTTTTTTGACATTCCCTTTAGCGCAGCGTAGGCGCGGCTTATAATCCGGGGCGGCTTATTGGTGGACAAAGTTATGAAATATGTAATTCATTGAAGGTGCGGCTAATAATCCGGTGCGCCTTATAGTGCGGAAAATACGGTAATAATAAACCAGTGTTTTGTTGCTTTTCATGTCTTCCAAGCCTATGATAATGTGAATTAACTCATTATGACAATAATTAGGTGACACAAAAGAAATGGCAATCACTTTTACCTCCAAAGGACACACAGCTAAGTAGTTAGCTTCCTATTAGCAAATTTAATTTTGCATTCATTTCCATATTGTGTAAAGGACCAAAAAACAATGTCCTGCCCTTTTCTGACTTTGAGCCCCTGCCCCTCTATAATCATGTGCATGTCCCTGCATACATACGTATGTATGTACATACATTAATATAAACATACACACATACATACATAAATAAATACATACATACATATGTATATTGATACATACATTGTATGTATATACACAAATACATATGTATGTATATAAATATATATATATATATGTGTATATATACATTTATATATGTATGTATGTAAATACATACATGCATACAAACATACATATGTATGTATACACATACATGTAAATATATATATATATATATGTATACACACATGTATGTATTTAAAAAAAATATGTATTTACATACATACATAAGTACATATGTATTCATGTATATACAGACTTACATACATACATAAATACATATATATGTGTATATATACATATATATATGTATTCATATACATACGTATGTATGTTCATTCATACATACATACATACGTATATACTGTACATACACACATAAATACATATGTATGTATGTTACTTACTTGCTTATGGTTGTCCATCGATTCGATGATGACCATCTTCTTTTATTTATGAGTCTGCTGATGTTTGAAAAGTCCGATCCTGGATCTACAGATGCGGTTACAGACCGGGCATGTGAAGGAGGTGCTGGGGGGAGCAGGGGTGGCTTGGCGAGCATGCCTCTTCACGCGTTTTGCTGCACGGTGTTGTGTGCGCTGTTCCTCTATATAATCCACTCCCTGTGAGGAGTGGGAGCGCCAGAGGTCTCGGCAGGAAGCAAGTTCCTCCAGTGAAGAGGGGTTGATCTGGCATCTCTTCAGTGTGGTCTTCATTTGGTCTTTGAACAGCTTCTTCTGCCCACCAGCACTGCGTTGGCCTAGGTGTAACTGACCATAGAGGATTCTGCGTGGGAGTCTATGGCTGGGCATTCGGATGACATGCCCCAACCACCTGAGTTGATGTTGGGTCATGATGGACTCCACGCTGCAGCTGCCTGCCCTCTCCAGCACTTCTGTGTGCGGCACTCTGTCCTTCCATGTGATGCCAAGGATCTTCTGCAGACATCTTACATGGAAGGTCTCCAGGCTTCTCAGATGCCTCACATCCGTACAGTAATGCAGTGACGCATACTGCTCTGTAGACCAGCACTTTGGTGTGGAGTTTGAGGTTGCTGTTCTGAAAAACCCTTCTCCTTAGACGACCAAAAGATGCTGATGCTTGCTTGAGGCGGTTCTGGATCTCGTCATCCATTGAGCAGGTGTCAGACATTATGCTCCCCAGGTATTTGAAGGTGGGCACTGTGAGCAGCTGTTGCCCTGCTGCTGTGAGGGTTATTGTGGGGTTTTGTGGGAGGTCAGCACTGGACTGACAAAGTACCTCTGTCTTCTGGGTGTTGATCGTCAGTCCCATTCTGGTATATGCAGTTACAGCTGCCGAGAGGATGTTTTATGGGATGTATGGGAAACCAGGGCACAGTCATCGGCGTATTGCAGCTCAATGATGGTCTCCGAGGTCAGCTTGGTAGTTGCCTGTAGCCTCCTGATGTTAAACAGGCTACCATCAAGCCTGAAGTCTATGGTAACTCCAGCCTGCTCCTCCATCCCCCTACGTAGCAGTGTTGTGACACAGACGAGGAAGATGTTGAAGAGAACTGGAGCCAGCACACAGCCCTGCCTCACTCCAGTTTTCACACCAAAGGGCTCTGAGTTGTGTCTTCCCCACTACCACTCGGGCCATCATCCCAGAATGGAACTGTGCAAGGATGGTGAGAAACTTGGGTGGACACCCAAATCTCTTCAGGACTTGCCACAGTAGGTCCCTGCTCACTGTGTCAAATGCCTTTGAAAGGTCGACAAAGGCAATGTACAAGTCCTTGTGCTGCTCCCGGCATTTCTCTTGGAGCTGACGTGTCACAAAGATCATGTCAACTGTCCCCCTGTCCTTCTGAAAACCACACTGCGACTCTGGGGTGACCCGTTCTGATATTGCGGGGATGAGTCTGCGGAGCATGACCTTGGCAAGGACCTTTCCAGCAATGGCCAACAGAGAGATACCCCTACTATTGGAGCAGATGGATTTGTCTCCTTTGTTCTTGTAGATGGTCACAATGTTGGCATCTTTCCACTGTTGCGGGACACACTCTCGTCTCCACACCTCTGAAATGTAGAGATGCAGTGTCCGTGTACAGAGGTAGCCTCCTTCCTTGAGAAGTTCAGCCGGGATGCTGTCAGGTCCAGGGGATTTATTGTTTTTCAGGGTTTTGACTGCATGCAGGATTTCTTTGAAGGTTGGGGGGAGGTCGAGATCTGGCAAGCTAGGATGTTCAGGGAGCTCTGCAAGGACAGTTGGGTCCACTGGGGTGGGGCTGGTTGAGCACGGTTTTAAAATGCTCAGCCCACCGCTCCACTATCATAGCCTGATCCTTGATCAAAGATGTTCCATCAGCAGATCTAACAGGTGCCAGGGAGCAGTTTCTGGGGCCGTAGATGGTTTTCACTGCATCATAGAAACTGTGCATATCATTTCTATCAGCGTGAGACTGGATTTCATTGGCCTTTGAGATCCACCACTCATCTTGCAGTTTTCTGAGAGTTGTTTGGGCCTCAGAACGAAGGGTTTGCCATTGCTTTTTATGGAATTGGGATTGTGGGTTGTTCAGGGTGGCTCTGTGTGCCTTGTGCATTCTGTACAGGAGGGTGGAGATCTCTCCAGCATTCTGGTCAAACCAGTCCTGGTGTTTCTTGGATTTGAAACCAATGACTTGGGCTGCAGTGTCAAAGAGGATGGTGGATAGAGAGGCCCACTTCTCATCTATCCCAGACTCTGAGGTGATCAGCGGCTCAATGTCTGCCAGCTTCTCAGCTAGGGAGCGACGGAAGTTGTCACGGGTGTCGCTGCTGGAGAGTCTGGCACAGTTGAGTGCTTTCCTCTTTGGTGCACCGTGACGTGTTAGGGGCCGAACATGCATTCTGACCTTTGTCAGAATCATGCGGTGGTCGGTCCAGCAGTCTGCCCCTCGCATAGCTCTTGTAATGAGCATGTCCTTGAGGTCAGCCTTCCTCACGATCGCATAGTCGATCAGGTGCCAGTGTTTGGATCTGGGATGCATCCAGGATGCCTTATATTTGTTCTTTTGTTGGAAGATGGTGTTTGTGATGGTAAGATCGTGTTCCGCACAGAGACTAAGGAGTCTCATGCCATTGGGGTTGATTTTTCCAATGCCGTGGGCGCCGATCACACCATTCCAGTTTTGCGTGTTCTTTCCGACTCTTGCATTAAAATCACCAAGCAGCATGATTTTGTCACTCCTCGGGATGTGACTGAGGATGTCATCGAGTGCCTGGTAGAAGCAGTCCTTCTCTTCATCATTGGATGGCAGAGTTGGTGCATAGGCACTTACCAAAGTGACATGTCTGCATTTTGCAAGGGGGATGCGAAGAGTCATGAGCCTTTCACTGACACCCACTGGTGATTCTGTGAGCTTGAGCAGAAGGCTGTTCTTGATTGCAAAACCAACTCCGTGAAGGTGTGGTCCGCCCATGGGGTATCCTTTCCAAAAGAATGTATAACCCTCTCCTACTTCATTGAGTGAGCCTTCCTCGAGAAATCGGGTCTCACTGAGTGCTGCCACATCCACATTGTAGCGCTTTAGCTCGCTGGCAACAAGTGCTGTTCTGCGCTGTGGTCTGTCCGGACTGGCATCCAGGAGTGTCCTTATGTTCCATGCTGCAATTCTAAATGGTATAATCTTTGTATTTCGACCGCGTAATGGAATGTCCCGACAGGTGCGGTTTCCTGCCCGGGTACTGTGTTGAGTGGTCAATCTTTAGGCCACCTTTTCTAGGCCTTTCCCCAATTGGGGTGAGCAGTGCGCTCCCTAAATAGGGGCTGCCCAGACGCACAGGAGTCTGCCGGAAACAGCTGCCACTCAATCCCAGCTGCTAACGACCGTTGTCCTGTGCCGCTGACGTGTAGAGTTCCAGCTAAGAGCTTCCAGCTCATTCAAACCTGCCCCCGTTACTGGACGCTCCATCGCCGTCAGACTTTTGAGGTCGGAGACTCAGGTAAAGAAGATACCTGCGGATTGATGGTTTTTAGAGTGGCATGAGGGGTGCGCTTTTCCCAACGCCACTACCTTGATTGTAAGAAGATCGTTCCAGTGGCAAGGGAGACCCTAGACGACCGGCATCTTCTTACAACTGCAGGAAGCTGCCGGAATCCAGGTTTTTGGGAAACCGCCTCAAAGCTTGCCGCCACCAGCTTGCTTTTCTGTCAGGGTGTGCTCCCTTAGCCTTCGTCCGCTTTTACAGCCATTGTGGTGCTTCTCACTGCTACCATCTTCTGCCTGCTCCACCGTTGAGGTCTTCGGGATCACTCTTAGTCTGGACTCTACCCTTCGACCTGTTCGGCTTGGGTAACCCTGCCAGGAGTACAAGACTCCAGCCGACATAGCTCAAGGGGTCATGGAGACGCGCAAAGTGCCCCACCACGATAAGGTGGTGATCCCGTCGGGGCACTGTATGTATATACATACACATATTAATATATATATGTATATACATACATACATGTAAATGTATGCACAAAAATACATCTGTATGTATGTACATACATATGTATATACGAATATATATATGTGGATATATACAAATATATATATATTTTTTGTAAGTATGTACATACATACATAAATATATATTTATGTATATACATACATACATGTAAATGTATGCACAAAAATACATCTGTATGTAAATACCGGTACATACAAATGCATGCATTTAAATACATACGTATGTATGTATATAATTGTGAAATTGTGTTAGATGTAAATATAAACAGAATACAATGATTTGCAAATCCTTTTCAAGCCATATTCAGTTGAATATGCTACAAAGACAACATATTTGATGTTCAAACTCATTACATTTTTTTTTTTTGCAAATAATAATTAACTTAGAATTCATGGCTGCAACATGTGCCAAAGTAGTTGGGAAAGGGCATGTTCACCACTGTGTTACATGGCCTTTCCTTTTAACAACATACGTATGTATATACATATGTATGTATGTACTTTTTATTCGACCCATTTTACCGTATTGCTTTTGCACTATCTTGTTCAGCTCATCCATTGTTTATGTTCTTTGTTTGTTTTTTGCTCTATGCTTTTTTAACCTGTAAAGCACTTTGGTTCAATTTAAAAGTTGTTGTAAACGTAATATATAAACAAAGTTGACTTGACTTATACATATATATAAATATATATATATATTTATATATATATATATACACACGCACACACACACACACATATATATATACACACATATATATACATATATTTATATACATACAGTATATATGCGTGTATATATACACACGTATATATATATATATATATATATATATGTGTGTGTGAATGTGGAAATAGTGTCAAAGCGCTTTGAGTTCCTTAAAAAAGGTAGAAAAGCGCTATACAAGTACAACCCATTTACCATTTTATATATATTTATATATGTACCGTATTTTCCGCACTATAAGGCGCACCTAAAAACCACAAATTTTCTCAAAAGCTGACAGTGCGCCTTATAACCCGGTGCGCTTTATATATGGATTAATATTACGATTCATTTTCCTAAAGTTTCGATCTCGCAACTTCGGTAAACAGCCGCCATCTTTTTTCCCGGTAGAACAGGAAGCGCTTCTTCTTCTACGCAAGCAACCGCCAAGGTAAGCACCCGCCCCCATAGAACAGGAAGCGCTTCTTCTTCTACTGTAAGCTACCACCCGCCCCCGGAAGAAAAAGAAGCGCGCGGATATTTCGTTTCATTTCCTTTGTGTGTTTACATCTGTAAAGACCAGACTACAAAATGCACGTACGGTGAATATTCGCACCACAGGGAATGAGAAGTCATCCTTCACTGTGGTTCTAGCTTGCCATGCTAATGGCCAGAAACTTCCACCCATGGTGATATTCAAAAGGAAGACCTTGCCAAAAGAGACCTTTCCAGCCGGCGTCATCATAAAAGCTAACTCGAAGGGATGGATGGATGAAGAAAAGATGAGCGAGTGGTTAAGGGAAGTTTACGCGAAGAGGCCGGGTGGCTTTTTTCACACAGCTCCGTCCATGTTGATATACGACTCCATGCGCGCCCACATCACAGATGGTGTCAAAAAACAAGTGAAGCACACAAATACAACACTCGCCGTCATTCCGGGTGGATTAACCAAAGAACTCCAACCGCTGGATATTGGTGTCAACAGGGCATTCAAATCACGACTGCGAACGGCGTGGGAACAATGGATGACCGAAGCCAAACACACCTTCACTAAGACAGGCAGACAGCGCCGGACGACATACGCCAACATCTGCCAGTGGATCGTAAATGCCTGGGCGGATATTTCGGTCACAACTGTGGTCCGAGCTTTCCGGAAGGCAGGATTCACAGAACTACTGGACAACAACAGTGACACTGACTCCGATGACTTCGACGAGACGGAACCGGCCATTTTGGATCCCACGCTTGCGCAACTTTTCAATTCGGACACCGAAGACGAAGAATTCGAAGGATTTACGAATGAAGAATAACTTCAGAAGGTGAGCGCTATGTTTATTTTGTGTGTTGTGACATTAACGTTCGAGCAACATTATGTTGCTATTGCTCTACACTATTTTGAATTTTACTATGTTTGTGATTGCACATTTGCGTACATTTTGGGACAGAGTTGTTAGAACGCTGGTTTTCAATATATTATTAAAGTTTGACTGACCTATCTGACTGTTTTTTTGACATTCCCTTTAGCGCAGCGTAGGCGCGGCTTATAGTCCGGGCGGCTTATAGGTGGACAAAGTTATGAAATATGTAATTCATTGAAGGTGCGGCTAATAATCCGGTGCGCCTTATAGTGCGGAAAATACGGTATACACATATATTTATAGGTGTATATTTATGTGTGTATATATATATATATATATATGTATGTATTTTTGTATATATATACACACACATACTGTACATCCATACATACACATAAATATATATACACACATATTATCCTGCCTTCCTTAAGCACACTTGTACACGAAGGCAGTAAGTTCAACACCTTCCGCTCATCAAAACTCTGAACACCAGGTTGACTGATGGAGGCCAGGTTTATTGACAATTGCAAGGGTAAAACTGTAGGACACAAACGTTGTAAATGTAAATGCATGAATGAAATGAACTTAATAATGTCATATCACAGACCACATATTATCAAGTATTGCATTTGAATTAAATCTAAGTTTAACTTTGTCACACACCACTGTACGTTTTGTTATGATTAATAATATCAGTGACATATATGCTTTCTACTGTTTAAATTGTCTTAAGTAACAGTACAACAAACGTCCACGAGATGGCGGCAGATGACAACAAATGAAAGTTAGCCGACGTGAACAGGTAATGCAATCAGAGATCGTCTAACATGATCAAACACACACATTTCACAGCTAAATATGACCCATTGTGTACTACAAACATGAAATATGGGTACATACCAACGATGCCACGAACAGCATAAGATGTGATAGTTTGCTGAGAAACACGAGGAATGAGGCGGAGTTGTGCGCACCTGTCTGAAATACTTCCGGAGTCGAAACACGTGACCTATCTGCGTGTTTCTTAAAGGTACAGAACCAACTGAAATGACTCGGAAATAAACACACACTAAATAAAGTCATCTTAATAACCGTGGCAGAACACATATATATACACATTTACATGTATATACATATATTAATATATGTATACGTATATAAATATATATATATATATATATATATATATATATACCATATATATATATATATATATATATATATTTACATATAAATATATGTGTATACATATATGAATATATATACATGTGCAGATATATATGTACACACCAATACATAAATATACACACACATGTATATGAACCCGATAGAACACCTTTGGGATGAATTAGAAGGGAGACTGAGAGCCAGGCCTTCTCCACCAACATCAGTGTGTGACCTCACCAATGCACTTTTGGTAGAAAATTGCTATAAACACACTCTGCAACCTTGTGGACAGCCTTCCCAGAAGAGTTGAAGCTGTAATAGCTGCAAAAGGTCATATTGAACCCTATGGGTTAGGAATGGGATGGCACTTCAACTTCATATGTGATACTTTTGGCAATAGTGTAATATATATATATATATATATATATATATATATATATATATATATATATATACAGTACATCAAATAATCTCTGCTGGGCTACAGAAGAGTAAGAAGCTGTCCAACCACTAGAGGGAGACAATCCACAATCAAAT
>NC_084565.2:1565000-1637500 GCF_033978685.3 Nerophis lumbriciformis
TATACACATAGTTAAATGTTGTTACCCACATACGAAAAACGACAACAGAAGAAAAAAAAAGAAAAGAGATGGACACTTTTACGGAGCGGAGAAGGGACGCCTCGCCGGGGTCCGGGACCGAGGCCCCTTCCCCCGAGAGGGCCCCACCGGGAGCCGTAGCTGAGACGATCCGCGAGAAGGGCCCGACGCATGTCCAGGGTCACTACCGCGCCCACCGCACCGACACCCCGCCTCGTCCGCCTTCGCCGCGGCCGGCGTCACGCGCAGCAGGTAAGCAGCTTACCTGCCCGCCACCCCCCGAAATTCACATTTCTATCACAATTATCATACTGTAAACATGGTAAGCTAACTTCATTAAAATTAATAGTCCTGTCAATAGCATGGAATTACAATTCAAATGTAGTTTTTTTGTAAGCCTTTCAAAAGAATTCAAAATATGAAAAATTCATGAAAATTAATTGAAGCCATCAGACACTTGAAAAGTGGCACATCACATCTCTAATGTAATCATTTGAACTTTTCAACAGAAATAGCACTGCAAAAATATTAAGGACATACTTCTGTATTTTGGTAGTTATGCTGTCAACATTTAACAAGATTTCTTCAACTTGGACTTGAAAGCATAAATAGTATAAACACTTTTAACAGTATGTCGTGCTGTGAAATACAGCCGACAGGATTGCGCACCAAACACGAAGCAAGGCCAAAGTGCATGCATGGTGCAGGAGAACAAAGGACTTCTTTCATTTAAGGTTTGTGATAAACCATCAAACTCATTCGTTAAAAGGACTCTATAGTAATATAAAGCGATTTTTTTCTGGACATTATCATGCAAGAAACGTTTATTTTTGGGACCGCGATCACCGCGTAATGATTTTTAAAGGTTGCATTACATTATTAACTGTCCCATGTGATCAGCCAGTGCGATTGGAAGTCCATGCTCAATTATTGCCTCCGTAAATAAAACTTCGGCATTTATCACATCCAAAGAATCTGTTTGGGCGACGAAAAACGTTGAAAGTTTTCCACTTGTATCGCTAGCAACGGCATTAGACTTGTGTTTTTTTGTCCCAACGTGGTCTTTTACATCGCTAATTCCTCCGTGTCCGATGGAAAAATCTTGTCTGCACAAGGTGCAATTCGCGTAGTTTTCACCCTTTTTTTTTTAAATTAAAGAAAAAACGTATTTTTTATCACTGCACCCGTAACCCGGAATAGGTTGATGAAAACCGTACGAATTACGGGAAAACCGGAGTAGTTGGCAGGTGCCTCACTAATGCCTTGCATCGTCTATATTAGATATACCGGGCGGATGGCGGGCGGATGCAGTTCTGATCAAATGTTAGATCGGGTGGATTGCGGATGGTTGACGACTTTCTGATGCGGTTGCGGATGAAATATTTGCCTATCCGCGCATCTCTAATATATATATATATATATATATATATATATATATATATATATATATATGTAATGAAGGGGATGTAAACAGGCAGATGACGGATGGTCCACCAAGCTGTTAGAACATGTGTGCTGGCAACAAGGGGCGGGCACACACGGCCATATGTCCTGTGGGGGCGGGGCCACATGCTGCTTATGTTGTGGTGTCCTTCCACCAACTGGTCAAGTCCTAAAAATTGGATTGGTACACATATATATATATATATATACAGTACATACATATTTACTGTATATATGTGTGTATATATACCTCCCACCCACTACACTCGGACCTTGCAGAGATAATGAGCACGTTCAGTGGAAGACTCAGACTCCCAAAATGCAACACGGAACGACACAGGAGGTCCTTCATACCGACAGCCATCAGACTGTATAATGCATATGTTCCTTCTTGACTGTACTTGTAGAATATATGTAGAATATAATAGACTGTATTTATGTTATTCACATGTAAAAAAATACCTAAGTGTTTATTGTCTATTGTGAGCGAACTGTGGTGCTGATTTTCCCCCAGGGATCAATAAAGTACTTTCTATTCTATTCTATATACATACATATGTATGTATACATGTGGCATGAATTAAATACACATAATAAATATGTTGAATTAAATACATATATACCTACACATATGTGTGTATTTAATTAATGCAACGTATTCATTGTGTATTTAATTTATATATCTACACATATATATATACATACACATATATACCTACATATATATGCATAAACATACATTATATATATATATATATATATATATATATATACATGTATGTACATATGTACATACATACAATACTAAGATGACAGGAGATGCAAAACAATAACAGTGCAATACTTTTTCATAACATGGTCACTACTGTCTAGTTTCTCTTGTTATATTCTTATTTTTACTGTTATATTTTTATTCTTATTGTTGCTTTTTATCTGTATTCTTATAATAATAATATTTTTCTATTTTATTTCCATTTATACCCCAATTACTTACTTTTTACTTTTTAAATTTGATCTCAATTCTGTACACGGCTGCTGGAATTTTTATTTTCCTAAGGAAACTCTCCTGAAGGAATCAATAAAGTACTATCTATCTATCTAAATCTATCTATCTAAATATATATATATATATATATATATATATATATATATATATATATATATATATATATATATATATATATATCTATTAGTGTTGTCCCAGTACCAACATTTATTTCGGATACTTTTCGGTACTTTTCTAAATAAAGGGGACCACAAAAAAAGTCATAATTGTCTTTATTGTAACAACAAATGTTAGTGTACATGAAACATATGTTTATTATTGTAATTTAGTCCTTAAATAAAATAGTGAACATACTAGAGAACTTGTCTTTTAGTAGTAAGTAAACAAACAAAGACTCCTAATTAGTCTGCAGTAACATATTGTGTCATTTATACACCTATTATTTTGTACACATTATGAGGGACAAACTGTAAAATTGGATTATTAATCTACTTGTTCATTTACTGTTAATATCTGCTTATTTTCTGTTTTAACATGTTCTATCTACACTTCTGTTAAAATGTAATAATCACTTATTCTTCTCTTCTTTGATACTTGACATTAGTTTTGGATGATACCACACATTTAGGTATGGATGCGATACCAAGTAGTTACAGGATCATACATTGGTCATATTCAAAGTCCTCATGTGTCCAGGGACGTATTTACTGACTTTATAAACATAATATGATTTTTTTTTTAAAAGGAAAGAAGTTTTTGTGAAGATTAAAAATATCGATGTAATCATATATATATATATATATATATATATATATATATATATATATATATACCCCGTCTTCCGCCCGATTGTAGCTGAGATAGGCTCCAGCGCCCCTCGCGACCCCAAAGGGAATAAGCGGTAGAAAATGGATGGATGGATGGGATATATGTACTGTATATATACCTGTATATATATATATATATATATATATATATATATATATATATATATATATATATATATAGTCTACATACACACAAATATACACACATATACAGAAATATGTACACACACACACATGAACATACATATGGACACACATACATACACACACACAAATAGACTTGCATACATACCGGTACATATACAAATATACACATTCATATATATAAACATACATATATTACAGATACACATACACATACATAAATACTTAAAATATACATACACATATTTATATACATATAGAAACATAAATATATATAATGTACACATATATATATTATAATAATTATAATTATTATATATATATATATATATATATATATATATATATATATATATATATATATATATATATGTATGTATTCAGATATATATATACGGTCTACATACATACAAATATACATACACATATAAACATACATATATACATATATATATACACACACATTTATATATATAGACATATACACATATATTCATATATATAGTCTACATACACACATACATATATACACAAATATGTACACACACACTTATAAACATACATATATATATATATACAAATATACACATTCATATATATATGTATATATATATATATATATACATACAGATACACACACTGTACATACATATATACTCATATATACATACACACATTTATATACATATATAAACATATATATATATATATATATACAGTCTACATACACACAAATCTACACATACATATATATATACACATTAATATACATATATACACATATATACATACTTTTACATTTTTTAATTTTTTTGATGAGAATCCCTTATTTAAAATATGTTTTTAGGCCACCTCTGTGCAATCAGAAGGAGCTTCTCTAACCCGTAACCTATTTCATTATTATAATTATTATTATAGCAAATAATAAATGGCGAGAATCTGTTTGAATCTAACTTCTATCTGTCAGTAGACTCGCTATGGAGGCGCTAAACACAACAACAAAAATGGCGGGGAGAAGACTCTGTCGAAGTGGAGGCACGTAATTAAGACCCGCCCACAAAACGGTGCATCCTGAAGATGATGCAATATTTTGAGCCAAGAACCACCATCACATGTTATGTAGGCCACAAATGTAGAAAAAATATTTACAACCTTTAAGAAACTGATTCTAAAATGTGCATAAAACTTAACAAGTCTGCTAAAAAAAAAAAATACTTGACCCCTGACCCCTGAGTTTCAAAACGTCGTTCTGCTCCTCCTCGCAGGCTCACTATTTAGCAGTCCTGCAGTATGCCTGTGAGCCAGGGGAGGGAGCTGCATGTCTGCTGCACCACAAGTCTGACCTGGGATCTTATTGTCAACACTGACTATTTGAAACCCACGACAACCACATTATTTGACATCTTGTAGAATTTGCTAGAAAAATCAGATGATGTATTAAATCAGTGGTGTTGAATACTACGTACACATTTTATATTCTAGGCTGCCATTTAAATCATTTGGGTTTGTCCTCAAAGCCTTCCTGTATCCAGTGAGGTTCTCCCTGACTTTGTAAACATTTAAATATTTTGTATTGTTTATATAAGGATACAACACTAGATATCCACATTTGGATCGATCACCCCTTCTTTACATCCAAACTTTAGCCGTTAGCTTCTAGCGTCGTCCTGCTCGGTGTCTGTGTAACATGTTTAGCCATTCCTTTTCTTTGTGTCCTCCATGGAAAGAAACTAACTTTATTTTCCACCATGGTGGTGATGATTAGTATCATTTACCCTTTAAGTACAAATGCAATAAGTCTGAAGGAAGGTCTGAGACGAGAAATAACATCTTGTATCATTTATATAAGGACACAAATCTAGTATTGTTTATATAAGAATACAAATCTAGTATCGTTTATATAAGGACAAAAATCTTGTATCATTTATGTAAGGACACAAATCTAGTATCATTTATATAAGGACAAAAATCTTGTATCATTTATGTAAGGATACAAATCTAGTATTGCTTATCTAAGGATAAAACACTAGATATCCACATTTGGATCGATCACCCCTTCTTTACATCCAAACTTTAGCCGTTAGCTTCTAGCGTCGTCCTGCTCGGTGTCTGTGTAACATGTTTAGCCATTCCTTTTCTTTGTGTCCTCCATGGAAATAAACTAACTTTATTTTCCACCATGGTGGTGATGATTAGTATCATTTACCCTTTAAGTACAAATGCAATAAGTCTGAAGGAAGGTCTGAGACGAGAAATAACATCTTGTATCATTTATATAAGGACACAAATCTAGTATTGTTTATATAAGAATACAAATCTAGTATCGTTTATATAAGGACAAAAATCTTGTATCATTTATGTAAGGACACAAATCTAGTATCATTTATATAAGGACAAAAATCTTGTATCATTTATGTAAGGATACAAATCTAGTATTGCTTATCTAAGGATAAAACACTAGATATCCACATTTGGATTTATCACCCCTTCTTTACATCCAAACTTTAGCCGTTAGCTTCTTGGGTCGTCCTGTGTAGCATGTTTAGTCATTCCTTTTCCTCGTGTCCTCCAGGGAAAGAAACTAACTTTGTTTTCCGCCATGGTGGTGATGATTAGTATCATTTACCCTTTAAGTACACAAAGTCTGAAGGAGGTCTGAGACGAGAAATAATAATAATAATGGATTCGATTTTATATAGCGCTTTTCTATTATTAGATACTCAAAGCGCTCACAGAGAAGTGAGAACCCATCTTTCATTCATTCAATAACATCTTGTATCATTTATATAAGGATACAAATCTAGTATTGTTTATAAAATGATACAACACTAGATATCCACATTTGGATTGATCACCCCTTCTTTACATCCAAACTTTAGCCGTTAGCTTCTTGGGTTAGTCATTCCTTTTCCTCGTGTCCTCCAGGGAAAGAAACTAACTTTGTTTTCCGCCATGGTGGTGATGATTAGTATCATTTACCCTTTAAGTACAAATGCAATAAGTCTGAAGGAAGGTCTGAGACGAGAAATAACATCTTGTATCATTTATATAAGGACACAAATCTAGTATTGTTTATATAAGAATACAAATCTAGTATCATTTATATAAGGACAAAAATCTTGTATCATTTATGTAAGGACACAAATCTAGTATCATTTATATAAGGACACAAATCTAGTATTGTTTATATAAGAATACAAATCTAGTATCGTTTATATAAGGACAAAAATCTTGTATCATTTATATAAGGACAAAAATCTTGTATCATTTATGTAAGGATACAAATCTAGTATTGCTTATCTAAGGATAAAACACTAGATATCCACATTTGGATTTATCACCCCTTCTTTACATCCAAACTTTAGCCGTTAGCTTCTAGCGTCGTCCTGCTCGGTGTCTGTGTAACATGTTTAGCCATTCCTTTTCTTTGTGTCCTCCATGGAAAGAAACTAACTTTATTTTCCACCATGGTGGTGATTTATTTTCCACCATGGTGGTGATGATTAGTATCATTTACCCTTTAAGTACAAATGCAATAAGTCTGAAGGAGGTCTGAGACGAGAAATAACATCTTGTATCATTTATATAAGGACACAAATCTAGTATTGTTTATATAAGAATACAAATCTAGTATCATTTATATAAGGACAAAAATCTTGTATCATTTATGTAAGGATACAAATCTAGTATTGCTTATCTAAGGATAAAACACTAGATATCCACATTTGGATTTATCACCCCTTCTTTACATCCAAACTTTAGCCGTTAGCTTCTTGGGTCGTCCTGTGTAGCATGTTTAGCCATTCCTTTTCTTTGTGTCCTCCATGGAAAGAAACTAACTTTATTTTCCACCATGGTGGTGATTTATTTTCCACCATGGTGGTGATGATTAGTATCATTTACCCTTTAAGTACAAATGCAATAAGTCTGAAGGAAGGTCTGAGACGAGAAATAACATCTTGTATCATTTATATAAGGACACAAATCTAGTATTGTTTATATAAGAATACAAATCTAGTATCGTTTATATAAGGACAAAAATCTTGTATCATTTATGTAAGGACACAAATCTAGTATCATTTATATAAGGACAAAAATCTTGTATCATTTATGTAAGGATACAAATCTAGTATTGCTTATCTAAGGATAAAACACTAGATATCCACATTTGGATTTATCACCCCTTCTTTACATCCAAACTTTAGCCGTTAGCTTCTTGGGTCGTCCTGTGTAGCATGTTTAGTCATTCCTTTTCCTCGTGTCCTCCAGGGAAAGAAACTAACTTTGTTTTCCGCCATGGTGGTGATGATTAGTATCATTTACCCTTTAAGTACACAAAGTCTGAAGGAGGTCTGAGACGAGAAATAATAATAATAATGGATTCGATTTTATATAGCGCTTTTCTATTATTAGATACTCAAAGCGCTCACAGAGAAGTGAGAACCCATCTTTCATTCATTCAATAACATCTTGTATCATTTATATAAGGATACAAATCTAGTATTGTTTATATAAGGATACAAATCCAGTTTTGTTTATATTAGAATACAACACTAGATATCAGAGGTCGGTAGTAACGCTCTACATTTACTCCGTTACATCTACTTGACTAACTTTTGGGATAAATTGTACTTCTAAGAGTAGTTTTAATGCAACATACTCTTACTTTTACTTGAGTATATTTATAGAGAAGAAACGCTACTTTTACTCCGCTACTTTTATCTACATTCAGCTCGCTACTCGCTACTAATTTTTATCGATCTGTTAATGCACGCTTTGTTTGTTTTGGTCTGTCATAGTGCCTGCGTTTCAACAAATACAGTCACTGATGACGTTGGACCAATCAAACAGAGCCAGGCGGTCACATGACCTGACTTAAACAAGTTGAAAAACGTATTGGGGTGTTACCATTTAGTGGTCAATTGTACGGAATATGTACTGTACTGTGCAATCTACTAATAAAAGTTCCAATCAATCAATCAAAACTGTGAAGGAAAAAAGACAATTTTTTATTTCAACCGTACATTCCGTCAATAAAAGTGCTGCTCCATTGCGCCTGCGCTTTCAAAATAAGTCTCCGAAAGCCAGCGCAAACAAGCTAGCAAGCTACGGATTTTGCCGCCAATGTATTTCTTGTAAAGTGTATAAAAACGAATATTGAAGCTGGACAAATAAGATACCAAAAACCAACCACTTTCATGTGGTATTAGACAGAAAGGAGGAACTTTTTTTCTCCTCCATTTGAAAATGTGGACGTTATCATCACTACTGTCTGATTACAATCAATGCAAGTCATCAGAATCAGGTAATACACCAACTTATATTCTTGTCTTCATGAAAGAAAGGAATCTATATGTGTTAAACATGCATGTATATTCATTAAAACACCTTTAACATGTAAACAAAAGCGGCAAAATAAATAAATATAAATTGTATACTGTATATATCAATGTATGTATATATATATATATATATATGATATGTGTGTGTATGTTACTCATCAGTTACTCAGTACTTGAGTAGTTTTTTCACAACATACTTTTTACTTTTACTCAAGTAAATATTTGGGTGACTACTCCTTACTTTTACTTGAGTAATAAATCTCTAAAGTAGCAGTACTCTTACTTGAGTACAATTTCTGGCTACTCTACCCACCTCTGCTAGATATCCACATTTGGATCGATCACCCCTTCTTTACATCCAAACTTTAGCCGTTAGCTTCTTGGGTCGTCCTGTGTAGCATGTTTAGCCATTCCTTTTCCTCGTGTCCTCCAGGGAAAGAAACTAACTTTGTTTTCCGCCATGGTGGTGATGATTAGTATCATTTACCCTTTAAGTACACAAAGTCTGAAGGAGGTCTGAGACGAGAAATAATAATAATAATGGATTCGATTTTATATAGCGCTTTTCTATTATTAGATACTCAAAGCGCTCACAGAGAAGTGAGAACCCATCTTTCATTCATTCAATAACATCTTGTATCATTTATATAAGGATACAAATCCAGTTTTGTTTATATTAGAATACAACACTAGATATCAGAGGTCGGTAGTAACGCTCTACATTTACTCCGTTACATCTACTTGACTAACTTTTGGGATAAATTGTACTTCTAAGAGTAGTTTTAATGCAACATACTCTTACTTTTACTTGAGTATATTTATAGAGAAGAAACGCTACTTTTACTCCGCTACTTTTATCTACATTCAGCTCGCTACTCGCTACTAATTTTTATCGATCTGTTAATGCACGCTTTGTTTGTTTTGGTCTGTCATAGTGCCTGCGTTTCAACAAATACAGTCACTGATGACGTTGGACCAATCAAACAGAGCCAGGGGTCACATGACCTGACTTAAACAAGTTGAAAAACGTATTGGGGTGTTACCATTTAGTGGTCAATTGTACGGAATATGTACTGTACTGTGCAATCTACTAATAAAAGTTCCAATCAATCAATCAAAAGTGTGAAGGAAAAAATACCCTTTTTTATTTCAACCGTACATTCCGTCAATAAAAGTGCTGCTCCATCGCGCCTGCGCTTTCAAAATAAGTCTCCGAAAGCCAGCGCAAACAAGCTAGCAAGCTACGGATTTTGCCGCCAATGTATTTCTTGTAAAGTGTATAAAAACGAATATGGAAGCTGGACAAATAAGATACCAAAAACCAACCACTTTCATGTGGTATTAGACAGAAAGGAGGAACTTTTTTTCTCCTCCATTTGAAAATGTGGACGTTATCATCACTACTGTCTGATTCCAATCAATGCAAGTCATCAGAATCAGGTAATACACCAACTTATATTCTTGTCTTCATGAAAGAAAGGAATCTATATGTGTTAAACATGCATGTATATTCATTAAAACACCTTTAACATGTAAACAAAAGCGGCAAAATAAATAAATATAAATTGTATACTGTATATATCAATGTATGTATATATATATATATATATGATATGTGTGTGTATGTTACTCATCAGTTACTCAGTACTTGAGTAGTTTTTTCACAACATACTTTTTACTTTTACTCAAGTAAATATTTGGGTGACTACTCCTTACTTTTACTTGAGTAATAAATCTCTAAAGTAGCAGTACTCTTACTTGAGTACAATTTCTGGCTACTCTACCCACCTCTGCTAGATATCCACATTTGGATCGATCACCCCTTCTTTACATCCAAACTTTAGCCGTTAGCTTCTTGGGTCGTCCTGTGTAGCATGTTTAGTCATTCCTTTTCCTCGTGTCCTCCACGGAAAGAAACTAACTTTGTTTTCCGCCATGGTGGTGATGATTAGTATCCTTTACCCCTTAAGTACAAATGCAAAAAGTCTGAAGGAAGGTCTGAGACGAGAAATAACATCTTGTATCATTTATATAAGGACACAAATCCAGTTTTGTTTATACTAGGATACAACACTAGATATCCACATTTGGATCGATCACCCCTTCTTTACATCCAAACTTTAGCCGTTAGCTTCTAGCGTCGTCCTGCTCGGTGTCTGTGTAACATGTTTAGCCATTCCTTTTCTTTGTGTCCTCCATGGAAAGAAACTAACTTTATTTTCCACCATGGTGGTGATGATTAGTATCATTTACCCTTTAAGTACAAATGCAATAAGTCTGAAGGAAGGTCTGAGATGAGAAATAACATCTTGTATCATTTATATAAGGACACAAATCCAGTTTTGTTTATATTAGGATACAACACTAGATATCCACATTTGGATCGATCACCCCTTCTTTACATCCAAACTTTAGCCGTTAGCTTCTAGCGTCGTCCTGCTCGGTGTCTGTGTAACATGTTTAGCCATTCCTTTTCTTTGTGTCCTCCATGGAAAGAAACTAACTTTATTTTCCACCATGGTGGTGATGATTAGTATCATTTACCCTTTAAGTACAAATGCAATAAGTCTGAAGGAGGTCTGAGACGAGAAATAACATCTTGTATCATTTATATAAGGACACAAATCCAGTTTTGTTTATATTAGGATACAACACTAGATATCCACATTTGGATCGATCACCCCTTCTTTACATCCAAACTTTAGCCGTTAGCTTCTAGCGTCGTCCTGCTCGGTGTCTGTGTAACATGTTTAGCCATTCCTTTTCTTTGTGTCCTCCATGGAAAGAAACTAACTTTATTTTCCACCATGGTGGTGATGATTAGTATCATTTACCCTTTAAGTACAAATGCAATAAGTCTGAAGGAGGTCTGAGACGAGAAATAACATCTTGTATCATTTATATAAGGACACAAATCTAGTATTGTTTATATAAGGACAAAAATCTTGTCCTTATATATCTAGTATTGTTTATATAAGGATACAAATCAAGTATTGTTTATATAAGGATACAACACTAGATATCCACATTTGGATTGATCACCCCTTCTTTACATCCAAACTTTAGCCGTTAGCTTCTAGCGTCGTCCTGCTGGGTGTCTGTTTAGTTTAGTGGATCCTTTTCTTTGTGTCCTCCATGGAAAGAAACTAACTTTATTTTCCACCATGGTGGTGATGATTAGTATCCTTTACCCTTTAAGTACAAAAAGTGTGAAGGAGGTCTGAGACGAGAAGGAGACACTCGAGTCCTCCACGCCCGCCTCATTATCGCGTTGTTGTGGCATCAAAAGGCGCCCGTGAACGCTATCGCGGGGATCAGGCGACGTGCATGAAGAGAAACCGTTAATTAGAAAGGCTGAATATGAATGAGGGCACGCATTGTCTTACGCTAACACGTAATTTGGCGCCGTCACGCTGACTAATTACAAGCGGCAGATAGCAAATAATAATAATATTAATAATGGAGCCCGGCCGCGCTCATTCAGTGACACACCGGGTTTAGTATGCTAGCTCGGGCCTCGCTAACGTTCATACCCGCCGTGGTTAATCACCTGACTCGCCCCCCCCACGTCCCCTACCTCGGCTGGCACCGCCCCCCCGGCGCTGATTTGCAAGAGCAGATTAATCAGAGGCGCAGGCCTTGATGAAATTTTGCTGTTATTGTCCCCAATTTTAGCAACATCTTTTATTGTCTTCATCACTCATTTGCAGGAGGTGAGGAAGGGGGGAGGGGGGGGGATGGGGGGTGTCAATTATGCAAATGACGCTGCGCACTTTTGCAGATTACTCCACTCGGCTGCTGTTGTTTGCGAGAGTTTGATTGTTAAATATTATTACGCCGCAGGTTCGCTCTTTTTGATTGCCGTCCATCTGCCGCACACCGCCGCTAGCGGCCCCCCGACGGGCCACGTGTCCCGGTGTCCTTTCAATTACCTTAACCATATTTTAATCTGCGCTCTTTCATTCCCAGGAAGCGAGCGTTCAAAGGTTGGGAAGAAAAGAACGGGCGGGATGTGCGGCGCGATAGCGAATGAAAGTAATGTTTCCTCGTTAGAAGCTTCCGTCTCGATAAGGAATCCTTTTCCACGAATGGATTTGCTATTTTTTGGGACAAGTTCGGATTTGGAGTTCACAAGCCGGGGCCAAAATAAGGTCTTTGAGTAAACTTCAATTGGAGGTGACGGACAGACATCAAGATTGATCTAAAATAGTTGTTTAAAGCATCGCTCTATGAGGGGCTACAACCACTAGGGGGGGCACATGATCAAGATGTTTGATTTGATTTCAAGCGCTCCTTATAAAATATGAATTTAGACATTCAAAAAATGCTGTCAAATTTCAATAATTAGGTTGTTTTGAATCTAAACAATAAATAAAACAAGAATATACATCGCCATAGACATGTAATCCATGGTGGTGATGATTAGTATCATTTACCCGTTAAGTACAAAAAGTCTGAAGGAGGTCTGAGACGAGAACGCAAATCTAGTATCGTTTATATAAGGACACAACACTAGATATCGACATCTGGATCCATCACCCCTTCTTTACATCGAAACCTTAGCCATTAGCTTCTTGTGTCGTCCTGTGTAGCATGTTTAGCCATTCCTTTTCCTCGTGTCCTAGGGGAAAGAGACTAACTTCGTTTTCCACCATGGTGGTGATGATTAGTATCATTTACCCTTTAAGTACACAAAGTCTGAAGGAGGTCTGAGACAAGAAATAATAATAATAATGGATTCGATTTTATATAGCGCTTTTCTATTATTAGATACTCAAAGCGCTCACAGAGAAGTGAGAACCCATCTTTCATTCATTCAATAACATCTTGTATCATTTATATAAGGACACAAATCTAGTATTGTTTATAAAATGATACAACACTAGATATCCACATTTGGATTGATCACCCCTTCTTTACATCCAAACTTTAGCCGTTAGCTTCTAGCGTCGTCCTGCTGGGTGTCTGTGTAACATGTTTAGTGGATCCTTTTCTTTGTGTCCTCCAGGGAAAGAAACTAACTTTATTTTCCACCATGGTGGTGAGGATTAGTATCCTTTACCCTTTAAGTACAAATGCAAAAAGTCTGAAGGAGGTCTGAGACAAGAATGCAAATCTAGTATCGTTTATCTAAGATACAACACTAGATATCGACATCTGGATCCATCACCCCTTCTTTACATCCAAACTTTAGCTGTTCTTGTGTCGTCCTGCTCGGTGTCTGTGTAGCATGTTTAGCCATTCCTTTTCCTCCTGTCCTCATGGAAAGAAACTAACTTTGTTTTCCGCCATGGTGGTGATAATTACTATCATTTACCCTTTAAGCACAAAAAGTCTGTTTATATAAGGATACAACACTGGACACAAACTATCGACAACAAGATCTGGATCGATCACCCCTTCTTTACATCGAAACCTTAGCCGTTAGCTTCTAGCGTTGTCCTGCTCGGTGTCTGTGTAACATGTTTAGCCATTCCTAAAGAAAGAAACAAACTATTTTCCGCCATGGTGGTGAGGATTAGTACCCTCAACATTTTTTTAATATATTTCAATATCTCCTTATAAAATATGAATTTAGACATTAGAAAAATGCTGTCAAATTTCAATAATTAGGTTGTTTTGAATCCAAACAATAAATAAAACAATAATATACATCGCCATAGACATGTAATACCCGTTAAGTACAAAAAGTCTGAAGGAGGTCTGGGACGAGAACGAAAATCTAGTATTGTTTATCTAAGGATACAACACTAGATATCGACATCTGGATCCATCACCCCTTCTTTACATCCAAACTTTAGCCGTTCTTGTGTCGTCCTGCTCGGTGTCTGTTTAGCCATTCCTTTTCCTCATGGAAAGAAACTAACTTTGTTTTCCACCATAGTAGTGATGATAAGTATCCTTTACCCTTTAAGCACAAAAAGTCTGAAGGAGGTCTGAGACAAGAAAGCAAATCTAGTTTCATTTATATAAGGATACAACACTGGACACAAAATATCGACAACAAGATCTGGATCGATCACCCCTTCTTTACATCGAAACTTAAGCCGTTAGCGTCTAGCGTCGTCCTGCTCTGTGTCTGTGTAACATGTTTAGCCATTCCTAAAGAAAGAAACTAACTATTTTCCGCCATGGTGGTGATGATTAGTACCCTCAAATGTTTTTATTAAAATTAAATCTCTCCTTATAAAATATGAATTTAGACATTCAAATAATGCTGTCAAATTTCAATAATTAGGTTGTTTTGAATCTAGACAATAATATACATCGCCATAGACATGTAATCCATAATTTACCCTTTAAGTACAAATGCAAAAAGTCTGAAGGAGGTCTGAGACAAGAACGCAAATCTAGTATTGTTTATCTAAGGATACAACACTAGATATCGACATCTGGATCGATCACCCCTTCTTTACATCGAAACCTTAGCCGTTAGCTTCTTGTGTCGTCCTGTGTAGCATGTTTAGCCATTCCTTTTCCTCGTGTCCTCTGGGGAAATAAACTAACTTTGTTTTCCGCCATGGTGGTGATGATTAGTATCCTTTACCTTTTAAGCACAAAAAGTCTGAAGGAGGTCTGCGACAAAGAAAGCAAATCTAGTTTTGTTTATATAAGATGCAACACAGGACACTAAATATCAACAACAAGATCTGGATCAATCACCCCTTCTTTACATCCAAACTTTAGCCGTTCTTGTGTCGTCCTGCTCGGTGTCTGTGTAACATGTTTAGCCATTCCTAAAGAAAGAAACTAACTATTTTCCGCCATGGTGGTGATGATTAGTATCATTTACCCTTCAAGCACAAAAAGTCTGAAGGAGGTCTGAGACAAGAAAGCAAATCTAGTATCGTTTATATAAGGATTCAACACTAGACACTAGATATCGACAGTATCAAGATCTGGATCGACCACCCCTTCTTTACATCGAAACTTTAGCCGTTAGCGTCTAGTGTCGTCCTGCTCTGTGTCTGTGTAACATGTTTAGCCATTCCTAAAGAAAGAAACTAACTATTTTCCGCCATGGTGGTGATGATTAGTACCCTCAAATGTTTTTATTAAAATTAAATCTCTCCTTATAAAATATGAATTTAGACATTCAAATAATGCTGTCAAATTTCAATAATTAGGTTGTTTTGAATCTAGACAATAATATACATCGCCATAGACATGTAATCCATAATTTACCCTTTAAGTACAAATGCAAAAAGTCTGAAGGAGGTCTGAGACAAGAACGCAAATCTAGTATTGTTTATCTAAGGATACAACACTAGATATCGACATCTGGATCGATCACCCCTTCTTTACATCGAAACCTTAGCCGTTAGCTTCTTGTGTCGTCCTGTGTAGCATGTTTAGCCATTCCTTTTCCTCGTGTCCTCCGGGGAAATAAACTAACTTTGTTTTCCGCCATGGTGGTGATGATTAGTATCCTTTACCTTTTAAGCACAAAAAGTCTGAAGGAGGTCTGAGACAAAGAAAGCAAATCTAGTTTTGTTTATATAAGATGCAACACAGGACACTAAATATCAACAACAAGATCTGGATCAATCACCCCTTCTTTACATCCAAACTTTAGCCGTTCTTGTGTCGTCCTGCTCGGTGTCTGTGTAACATGTTTAGCCATTCCTAAAGAAAGAAACTAACTATTTTCCGCCATGGTGGTGATGATTAGTATCATTTACCCTTCAAGCACAAAAAGTCTGAAGGAGGTCTGAGACAAGAAAGCAAATCTAGTATCGTTTATATAAGGATTCAACACTAGACACTAGATATCGACAGTATCAAGATCTGGATCGACCACCCCTTCTTTACATCGAAACTTTAGCCGTTAGCGTCTAGTGTCGTCCTGCTCTGTGTCTGTGTAACATGTTTAGCCATTCCTAAAGAAAGAAACTAACTATTTTACGCCATGGTGGTGATGATTAGTACCCTCAAATGTTTTTATTTAATTTAAATCTCTCCTAATAAAATATGAATTTAGACATTCAAAAAATGCTGTCAAATTTCAATAATTAGGGTGTTTTGAATCTAAACAATAAATAAAACAATAATATATATCGCCACAGACATGTAATCCGTATCAATAAAAAACACGTTTTCATAACATTTTCGATTTTTTTTCCCCCTTTGTTGTAAGGAAGCGGAAGTATGGAAGCAAGGTTGGTTGCAGGAACAAAGGCACTCGCTCTCTGGTAACCCAGCAAAACAGGAAGTGATCACTGATCAGCCAATCAGGCGAGAGAGGCAGAGAGAGTCAAAAAGTAGAAATTGTGGATAAAAGTGTGTGATATGGCTGAAAACTGTAAATAAGGCTCTTAAAATGAAGGTGCAAAAATAAGGAATATGTAAGAAATGCGTCATAAAGTGAAAGAAAAAACTGCAAAGTGTGAAAAAAATATTTTCTGGAGGTTTAGTGCTAGGAAATAACGTCTGTGTAACATTAATTTGCCCTCTTGTCCTTTTTAGCTAAGGAAAGGAATTTTTGTTATGCAGTAATTATTGAAATATTATGATTATACCGGTCGACATTGATAATTATTGGAATTTTTTGGGACCTATGGAAAATATAAAATAATATTTTATTGTAAATGTAACTTCCTCTGATTATAATCCCTCAGCAGGCAAGTCAGAAAGGAAATGTCAACACAAGCATGGAAAACAAACAATGTCAACAAAATAGTAAAATCACATTGAACACTTAACTATAATCTCTTAAAAATAATGAATATGTAAGAAATGCTTCATAAAGTGTAAGAAAATAGTGCAAAGTGTGAAAATGTAAACAGAGAAACCTGAGAAGAACTATTTTCTGCAGGTTTAGTGTTAGGAAATAACGGCTGTGTAACATTAATTTGCCCTGTTATTCTTATTTAACTCTGGAAAGGAATTTTTGTTATGCAGTAATTGTTTAAATATTATTATTATATCGGTCGATATTCCTAATTATTGGAATTTTTTTGACCTATGGAAAATAAGGAGCAAGAAAAAATATTTGATTTCAAATGTAACTTCCTCTGATTATAATCCCTCAGCTAAGGAAATGTCAACACAAGCATGTAAAACAAACAATGTCAACAAAATAGTAAAATCACATTGAACACTTAACTATAAACTCTTAAAAATAAGGAATATATAAGAAATGCTTCATAAAGTGTAAGAAAATAGTGCAAAGTGTGAAAATGTTAACAGAGAAACCTGAGAAGAACTATTTTCCGCAGGTTTAGTGGCAGGAAGTTACAGCTGTGCTCTAAAGGGTGAGCACGACTAAGGTCTTAGTGGGGACAAACACCTTGCATCATCTACAGACCACATTGGTCTGACTACGGTCCCTTTCAGAGAAAAATCCCAAAAACCGTCGAGGCGATTTTTCCTCTTTCATCCACAATTTCTTCATTTTTACTTTATCTTCTCACTCCATGCAAAGAATCAACCAAAACTTGATAGTTGATACTGTCAGCGTGTCACTAATCACTTCCTGCATTGCTCAGTTACCATAGAGCGAGTGCCTTTGTTCATGCAACCAACCTTGCTATTTGAAACCTTGGACAAATGACATGATTTTACATCTTGTAGAATTTACTAGTATTGTTGTAAATCAGATGATGTATTAAATTAGTGGTATTGAATGCTACGTACACATTTTATATTCTAGGCTGCCATTTAAATCATTTGGGTTTGTCCTCAAAGCCTTCCTGTATCCAGAGAGGTTCTCCCTGACTTTGTAAACAACATCTCAATATTCTATAAGAACAAGAAAAAGTAAATCTAGTATCGTTTATATAAGGATACAACACTAGATATCAACATCTGGATCGATCACCCCTTCTTTACATCCAAACTTTAGCCGTTCCTTTCTTCCGCTTTCTTCCGCAAATAAGTAAAAGAAAATAATCAAACGTTTTATTGAACACATTATTTTTATCAATGTCGAGTACGTGTCTATCACCACATATATTCATATTTTATCGCCCAGCCCAGCCCTAGCTGCAAGCTCGGATGTGGAACCAACCGAGGCCGTGAGTTGAGATACCACAGTCATTATGTACCAAATAAAACATTGCGGGTTTGAATCGTGTTGAATCAAATCACCCCAAAAAAATCGTAATCGAATTGATTCGTAAGTTCTTGTAATTCGTTTTAGTGTACCAGCTTGTTGGAATACGTACTCACCCTTCTACTATCCAGGTGAGAGGCATGATTTATGATCTAGAATCATGTCAACATCGGCACACAAGCTCGTGATCACAGCGTCGCTACAAATAGTTTGTCTGCGTTAGCACTTATAATAACAATATCACTAATACTTGCTAATATTCAAGTCACCAAATGTAGATGGTGTTTTGTTAGCACTTTTTGTTGGCGAAATAATGGACCTCCACTGTATGCAGACTTTTATTAGAGTTAGAATGCAGTAAAAAAAATAAATCCGCTGTAACTTTTCTTTCATATTGATTATGAAGGATCTGCAAAATTCCCCAAAAAGTGCAGTTCCCCTTTAAATGTAGATTTAGTTAGCATGCAAAATGTGCCATTTTTGATCCTGGGCCTGTAACGCGCTAACTGTTGAGACCAGTGAATATTATGTGACTGATTAGTAACCAGAAGTAGCTTCACTAAGTTGTGAATAACAACAACAAAGTGTCGTTATTCTTATATATATATATTGAGATAATGTATTGATATTATATAAACAATATTTGCTATAGATAAATAGATATGTACAATAAATAAACCGTTCACAATAGGTCATTCAGTCCAAAGTTCATGGGTCAAGAGTTCAAAAGTGGAAAAAGTATAATAGATCCAAGAAGGAGAAGAGTTAATATCTCCTACCGTGAAACAGTGCGTAGGTCGCTCGCCATCATTTTGAAAAGACCTAAACAGGTTAAAAAAAAAAAACACAAATTAGCAATCAAACATACTTAGATCATCAAAATAATTCAATTGTTCGACAATTATAGCCACATTTTACACAGCAGTATCAAAAATGTAAGCCATTATTACACACACACATATGTGTATATATATATATATATATATATATATATATATATATACATATGTGTGTATTTATATATATGTGTGTATATACAGTATATATATATATATATATATATACTGTATATACACACACATATATATACACTTATATATACATACAAATATATATATTTATATATATACATATACCTATACATACACACATATATATATATATATATATATATATATATATATATATATATATATATATATACACATTATATGCAAATACATACACATTATATATATATATATATATATATATATATATATATATATATATATATATATATATATATACATATATACATACAAATACATCTCATTTGATATTTAATGTAAAGTCAAACGTCTTGAGTAAGAAGTGCACTTTATACAGTAAGAATAATACCAACTATATAAGAATAATACCAACTAAGGACAAGTAGTTGTGGGCTACTGCCTCCCTGTGATGAGGTCTTAGTACTTGGACTGCCCTCACAGGAGGTCACCAGCAAGGCAGGAGGGGTCGCACCTCGGCACTCTCTCACCGACCCATTTTTTCCTTCTGTTGCCTGGTGGGACCACTTCTATTTTTGACGGTTGCTGGCGCACGTCGGCGTCCGGCGCCGCTCGTCACGGCGAGCGACGTGCGTGGCCGCGAGCAACAGCTGCGTGCGCTAACGAGGCCGCGGCCAGGCGGCCCGCGTTGCCGCGGACCCGAGCGCCACTCGGGCTCCCCAAGGCCCCGGGATACGTAAACAATGACTTAATGAGAATGGCTGCCATTACTGTAATTAACACAGCGCACGTCAAGCACTGTCAAGAGTTTCAGGAAGGTCTTGCATTAGGGAAAGGCTGGCATGCCATGACCAGCGGCCCCCCAACACCACCCGGAACACAAATAGAATTAATGAAGACTAAAGAAGAGCCATGAAACCAGCAGGAATAAATATGAACTCTGCCACCAGATGCATGAACTACTATGTTTGTAGAAAGAATCCATGTTAGCATACAACTTCATGTGTTTGATTATAGCGGTGCGCCACGGCAATATATTAGCCGCCACACCTTAAAAATTAGTTGTTGTTTTTTCGTGAAAACAAAATAAAGTCATATTGTAGCGGAATTATTGTAACTTCCAGAAAAAGACACACAAAGTCAGACGCTCTTTTTATCTTTTATTGCCAATATTAGGCTATACCCCTAGCCACTACAGGTGTCTTGACAATCTAGGGCAAACCTAAGGGTCTTGGCTCAAGTCTGCAGGCTATAGAGCGTTTTCTATTGGGGCTCCAGTACTCTGGAATGTTCTAGCAGTAACAGTTAGAGATGCTACCTCAGTAGAAGCATCTTAAAACTCATTTGTATACTCTAGCCTTTAAATAGACCCCCTGTTAGACCAGTTGATCTGCCATCTCTTTTCTGACTATGGACTGGACTCTCACAATATTATGCTAGATCCACAGAGTACGGGGTCCATTTTGGACCTTCTTGAACACCTACATGTGCAAATTGGACCTATTGGTACTTGGCCTGACCAGATTAAGGTTAGGGGTTTGTGGAGAAATGGAGGGACTATGTCTCACAGCTGGCCTGGGAACACCTTAAGTTATTTGCCAGAATTCTTATCCAAAACACTGTCCATGTCCAACCCCCAGAACAAAGTTCCGTGAAAACACAGGGGACACAGGTCCGGTGGCCATGGATGAAGTGCTGGCTGTCCAGAGTCGGGACCCGGGGTGGACCGCTCGCCTGTGCATCGGTTGGGGACATCTCTGCACTGCTGACCCGTCTCCGCTCAAGATGGTCTCCTGCTGGCCCCACTAAGGACTGGACTCTCACAATATTATGTCAGACCCACTCGACGTCCATTGCATCCGGTCTCCAAGGGGCTTGTGATTTAGGGCTTTATAAATAAACATTGATTGATTGATTGAAAATCTGTTGGGTCAATTTTCTTACATAACCTTACTAGCAAAAAACCGAAAAAGTATCTTGGTGCTCTTTGAGAATCGAGGAAGCCTCTTAAATGAATGACCCAAAGTCTTAAAACTACAATGAAAAAGTCCAGGTAAATTTGAGTCATCTCCATGGATTACCAGGACTGGGATGATTACGGTTGAGCTAAAAACTTGCCTCAAGATCGGAGACTCACAGTAATTCATTGAGACATCCCTAGGCTAAACCCTAACCTAGCCCAGGTTCCACCAAAAATTATTTAATTGTAAACGTACCAGTGGCCCCAAACAGGTCGGAAATGTGCCCAAAGAGAACGAGGACCATTTTGGACCTTCTTGAACCCCTCCATGTGCAAATCGGAACCATTGGTACTTTGCCTGACCAGATTAAGGTTAGGGTTTGTGGAGAAATGGAGGGACTATGTCTCACAGCTGGCCTGGGAACACCTCAAGTTCTTAGACAGAATTCTTATCCAAAACACTGTCCATGTCCAACCCCCAGAACAAAGTCCCGTGAAAATCTGTTGGGCCAATTTTCTTACCTAACCCTGCTAGCAAAAACCTTATAAGTATCTTTGTGCTCTTTGAGAAGCCTCTTAAATGAAACAAGAACACAATGCAAACATACACAAGTCTATGTTACTAGTTGGTATAATGACCACATAAATGGTTCTATGGTACGAGCTCGTATAATGACCATAGGCTAAAACATTAACAATTATTTGTTACTAGCTAAAATTCAAAGGCCAAGAAACACTATGCTACCATAAACAAGTCTATGTTACTAGCTGGTATAATGACCATAGGCCAGCATAAGCACGTCTATGTCACTAGCTACTGTAATCATGTCCATAGTGATCCAAAGTCTTAAAACTACGACTAAAAAGCCCGGGTAGCTTCGAGTCATCTTCATGGACTACCAGGACTGGGATGATTACGGGTGAGCTATGGTTATTTTTTTTGCAGTTCAACTTTGAGGATGGCTTCCAGCTCGGTCAGATTCGAGCTTGTCTCACCACAACCAAAGGTTGCTTGGTACCGTACCAAGACTGCCGGTGGATGTGGTCCATGGCTACCGATTGAGCCAAGAGTTGGGTTTAAAGGCATAAAAGGACGCCGGTGTGAAAGCCCCTTCTTTGAAAGACTGTTGTACTGCCTGCGGTTCAGTCCGCCCTGAGAGTGTAGTTTGCAGGGGGCGACATTATTAACAGTTAATCACGGAAGCGAGCTGTCGGCCGGCGCTTTCATAACGGCCTCATTTCTACCAATAGCAGACTAATTATCCGCATTTGCAATTGCTGTGAATTACCTTTGTGATTATGCGGGAACATCTAATGCGGAGTTTATGGCTGTTTGCAAAACACCACAGGGTCCGACTGGCCCATAAAGCTGCGGCGTTAAGTGCGGCTTAATTAAGAAGGTAAATTCTTAATAGCAGCGACTCCGCAGCCTCGCCATCAATTCATGTTTTTCATTTTCTCTTTACTTTTACTAATTAATGCTACTTATCAAATATGACTTTGTTTGTGTGTCAAATAATCTTTTAATCCCACCGTTCCTTGTGGAAATATGGGTTGCACTTAAACAAGTCATTACCACTCAGCCCGCTAGAAACATTTGGTCCGTCACCTCGACTTTTGCTTCCGATTCCTACGTTGTAACG
Source organism: Nerophis lumbriciformis (assembly GCF_033978685.3). Classification (NCBI taxonomy): domain Eukaryota; kingdom Metazoa; phylum Chordata; class Actinopteri; order Syngnathiformes; family Syngnathidae; genus Nerophis; species Nerophis lumbriciformis. The sequence goes on from NC_084565.2 coordinate 1,588,427, forward strand.
TACAACCTTTGTGGTATTGTACCCAACATCTGGTGCCTCTGGTAACGAGATGATTTTGGGTACCCTAACCAATAGTTTTCAGCACCCGAGTGGCTGGTCAGGCAAGGTACCAATAGGTCCGACTTGCAAATGTAGGAGTTCAAGGTCCTCTTTGGGCACATTTCAGACTTGTTTGGGGCCACTGGTACGTTTACAATTAAATCCTTTTTGGTGGAACCTGGGCTCGGTTAGGGTTTAGCCTAGGGATGTGTCAATGATTTACTGTGTGTCTCCGATCTCGAGGCAAGTTAACCGTAATCATCCCAGTCCTGGTAATCCATGAAGATGACTCGAATTTACCTGGACTTTTTCGTTGTAGTTTTAAGACTTTGGATCATTCATTTGAGAGGCTTCCTCGATTCTCAAAGAGCACTAAGATACTTTTTCGATTTTTGCTAGCAGGGTTAGGTAAAATAATTGACCCAACAGATTCTCACGGGACTTTGTTCTGGGGGTCGGACATGGACAGGATTTGGATCGTGCCCAGAGGCAGGTCAAGAATTCTGTCTAAAAATTTAAGGTGTTTCCAGGCCAGCTGTGAGACATAGTCCCTCCATTTCTTCCACTAACCCTAATCTGGTCAGGCAAAGTACCAATAGGTCCAACTTGCAAATGTAGGGGTTCAAGAAGGTCCAAAATGGACCTCATACTCTTTGGGCACATTTGAGAGCTGTTTGGGGTCAATGGTATGTTTACCATTCAATCCTTTTTGGTGGAACCTGGGCTCTGTTAGGGTTTAGCCTCAGGATGTCTCAATAATTTAAGTCTCCAATCCCGAGCCAAGTTTTTAGCTGACCCGTAATCATCTCAGTCCTGGTAATCCATGAAGATGACTCGAAGCTACCTGGACTTTAAGACCAAAGTTTTAAGACTTTGGATTTAAGAGGTTTCCTTGATTTTCAAAGAGCACTAAGATCCTTTTTTGGTTTTTGCTAGTAGGGTTAGGTAAAATAATTGACCAAACAGATTTTCACGGGACTTTGTTCTGGGGGTCGGACATGGACAGGGTTTTGGATCAGAATTCTGTCTAAGAACTTAAAATGTTCCCAGGCCGGCTTAGTTAAAGTTAAAGTTAAAGTACCAATGATTGTGGTGAAATTTGTCCTCTGCATTTGACCCATCTCCTTGTTCCACCCCCTGGGAGGTGAGGGGAGCAGTAGGCAGCAGTGGTGCCGCGCCTGGGAATAATTTTTGGTGATTTAATCCCCAATTCCAACCCTTGATGCTGAGTGCCAAGCAGGGAGGTAATGGCTCCCATTTTTATAGTCTTTGGTATGACTCGTGAGACATAGTCCCTCCATTTTTTCCACTAACCCTAATCCCTAAACCCTAATAATTATCATACTTGCCAACCTTGAGACCTCCGATTTCGGGAGGTGGGGGGCGTGGTCGGGGGCGTTGTTGGGGCCGGGGGGCGTGGTTAAGAGGGGAGGAGTATATTTACAGCTAGAATTCACCAAGTCAAGTATTTCATATTCATATATATATATATATATATATATATATATATATATATATATATATATCTACATCCTGAAAATATGCAAACAAAACTGTGTTTAGATAATTGATACTTCAAACTTGCATAAATAGATATTAAGGAATATAACATAACTTGGCTTCTGAGAGCTTCAAAATGTAATGAATAAAATGCTAAAGTTGTTGATAAACAAGCAATTATTTTAATAATTAAATATGGTCATTTTAAATGAATTATTATGATCATTTAAAATTAATTATTTCAAATATGTTTATTTTAATGTATAATTCTATGGCTGGATGTAATAAGGAGTCAGAAAAAATACAAATAAAAATACAATTAATTTTTATGTTTTTAGCAAAATATAGTAAAAATGTATTTTTTTTTTTTTTTTTTTAAATTAATAAATATATTTATTTTTAGGTAAGATAAACATAATAATACAATTTATCTCTAGTCTGGATGATTTAGTTCTTGTCACCCTGTTGTCCTCCCGTCTCTTCCCCAAGGATGGCTCCGTGTTCAGTTCAGTTCAGTTCAGTTTGAGTTTATTTCGAACATGCAAGTATACAACATGATACATCACAGTGAGCTGGGCAAACGCCTGGAGATGCCCTACGTCAACAACGCGGTCGGCGGCCCGTCGGTGCGCAGCTCGTACATCGCCGCCCTCTACTTCACCCTCAGCAGCCTGACCAGCGTCGGCTTTGGCAACGTGTGCGCCAACACGGACGCCGAGAAGATCTTCTCCATCTGCACCATGCTCATCGGCGGTATGCCGGACGCCTCGTATGGAATAACATGATTGGGCAGGCACGCTGTTTATATCGTGGGAAAGCGAACGTGAAAAAAGGCTGTCCTCACTCAGGTTCACATGGAGCTGGAGGGGGCGTGGCCTCCAGCTCCGGCTGAAAATCGGGAGATATTAGTCCCGGGAGGTTTTCGGGAGAGGCACTGAATTTCGGGAGTCTCCCGGAAAATTCGGGAGGGTTGGCAAGTATGATAATTATTGAAAGGTAATTTGTCCGTCACTTCAACTTTTGCTTCCGATTACTACATTTAACGTAAAGGCTTTGTGGTATTGTACTTCACCCAACATTTGGTGCCCTGGGTAAAGAGATCATTTTGGGTACCCTAACCAATAGTTTACAACACCCAAGTGACCGTATAGGTCACCCTGGAGTCCGTCCCCTGACGACATATTTTTCATCCAAGTGTTCCGTGAGCAGCTTCTTGGTGGTGACCACCCGTCAGGCGTCCTAACGGAGTCAAGTCATTCTCCAGGTAGCGAACCAAAGTAGCTCTCCCCTGGATGGCGATGTTTTGACACCATAACCCGGGATTCGTCATCCTCAATGGCCAAGTACCAAATGAGTCTGATCTAGCGTCCGGAGTCCGTCCCCTGACAACATCGTTTTCATCCAAGTGTTCCGTGAGCAGCATGTCGGTTGTGACCTAACGGAGTCAAGTCATTCTCCAGGAAGTGAACCAAAGTAGCTCTTCCCTGGAAGGCGATGGTTTGACACAAAGTGGTGCCACCATAACCCGGGAATCGTCATGACCAGATCTCTCAAACCAATAGTTTTCAGCACCCAAGTGACCGTTTGGGTCACCACGGAGTCCGTCCCCTGACGACATCTTTTGCATCCAAGTGTTCCGTGAGCTCCTTCTTGGAGGAGACCACCGGCAGGTGTTTTAAAGAAGTTAAGTCATTCTCCAGGAAGCGAACCAAAGTAGTTGTCCCCTGTAAAGCGATGGTTTGACACCATAACCCGGGAATCGTCATCCTCAATAGCAAAGTACCAAAAGAGTCCGTCCCCTGACGACATCTTTTGCATCCAAGTGTTTCGTGAGAAGCTTCTTGATGGTGACCACCCGTCAGGTGTCCTAACGGAGTCAAGTCATTCTCCAGGAAGCGAACCAAAGTAGTTCTCCCACGGAAGGCCATGGTTTGACACAACGTGGTGCCACCATAACCCAGGAATCGTCACCCTCTAACCAGATCTCTCAAACCAATAGTTTTTAGCACCCAAGTGATCGTCCAGGTCACCACGGAGTCTGTCCCCTGACGCCATCTTTTGCATCCAAGACTTCCGTGAGCAGCTTCTTTGTCAGTCAGGTGTCCTAACGGAGTCAAGTCATTCTGGGGCGACATGGCGTAGTGGGTAGAGCAACCGTGCCAGAAACCTGAGGGTTGCAGGTTCGCTCCCCGCCTCTTACCATCCAAAAAATCGCTGCCGTTGTGTCCTTGGGCGGGACACTTCACCCTTTGCCCCCGGTGCCACTCACACCGGTGAATTGAATGATGAATGATAGGTGGTGGTCGGAGGGGCCGTTGGCGCAAATTGCAGCCACGCTTCCGTCAGTCTACCCCAGGGCAGCTGTGGCTATGAAAGTAGCTTACCACCACCAGGTGTGAATGATTGATGGGTTCTACATGTAAAGCGACTTTGGGTACTTAGAAAAGCGCTATATAAATCCCAGTTATTATTATTATTCTCCAGGAAGCAAACCAAAGTCGTTCTCCCCTGGAAGGCGATGGTTTGACACAAAGTGGTGACACCATAACCCAGGAATATTCATCCTCAGGTTGAGAACCAAAGGAGTCCGGTCTAGCATCAAAAGGGTAAATATCCAGGTCTCAGAGTCACATAACAAGACCAGTAACTACAGGATTCTAAAGACATTGATGTACATATCTAGAACTCCAAACATTTTGGTTCAAGGTCTCCAGGTGTTTCTCCAGAAGATGTCTTTGCTAAGAGAATGAAACCTACAGACAGAGTTGAAGTCTTTTAAACAGGACAGGTCTTAGGGACTAGATCTCCAGTTCAACAACAAAGATGTCACTGGATTCTGCAAAAAATCTGAGCAAAGTCTAGGCCAGCAGATATACTTAGAGGTGAACTCGCAGCACGACCGAACATCTAAACCGTGCAGTAAGAACGCTTCCCTGAAGGTCACCAGCTGATCCGAGATGTTTGCGGTAGCTGCTGTCCGAAGGTCACGTCTATTGGTTCGTCCTCGGTAATCGACCAGTTTTTGCTAGTAGCATATTTTTAAGGCACGCTATATTTGGAGTCATTTTTATGAGATGATTTGTTCTTTAAGTCCGGTATAATACCGGTTCTTGTGCACCCCCCCATGGCAGGCTACACCGTGTCAGCGATTGATGACTATGCAGCCCTGAGAGTGGTTGTGTATGTTCCCGTCTTTTTAATTAGCCTTGAATTATTGCCACTCACGCAGACGCTGTTTGCTTTGGTTTCATGGCAGGGTGGGGGGTGAGATTGAGCCTCAGCGGGGGGCGGTGGGGGTGCCCTCAATTGTAGCTCCTTCTGCACCGCCCTCGTTTGTCCTTCTTTACTTTGCATCAACACCTAGCTAGCAATGTGGACATGTTTATGTTAGCCAGTGATTTAGGCCTTAGTACTCGCTAGTACCGGAGACACATTTATGCGAGCCTGTGGTCATTATACTAGCTAGTTACATAGACTTATGTTAGCATAGTGTTTTTGGCCTATGGTTATTAGCTAGTCATACAAAAATGTTAATGTTAGTGTTTTAGCCTACGGATATTGTTACAGTAGCTAGTAACGTAGACGGGTTTATGCTACCTGTAGTCATTACACTAGCTAGTTACATAGACTTGTTTATGTTAGCGTAGTGTTTTTGGTCTATGATTTTTAGCTAGTAACAAATAATTTGTTAATGTTAGTGTCATTATACTAGCTTGTAACAAACTTGTTTTAGGTTAGCCTGCGATAATTATACTAGCTCGTAACATAGACTTCTTTATGCTAGCCTGTGGTCATTATACTAGCGACAGTAGTAACGCATACTTGTTTATGTTAGCATTGTTTTGTTTTTGGCGTATATTATATTAGCTAGTAACATAGAAAAGTTAGTTAGTTAAGAGTTTTAGCTGACTGATATTATCACATAAGCTAGCAATATAACTTGTTTATGCTAGCCTCTGATCAGTACGCTAGCTACAGTAGGAACATATACTTGTTTATGTTAGCATTGTTTTGTTTTTTTGTATATTATATTAGCTAGTAACATAAAAGTGTTCATGTTATTTAGACTTTTAGCCTATTAACATCGTTACACTTACCAGTAACGTAGCTTGTTTATGCTATCCCGTGGTCAGTATACGAGCTACAATAATAACACACTTGTTTATGTGAGCATTGTGTTTATGGCCTGTTGTTATATTAGCTTGTAGCATATTGCTAACGTTAGCGTTTTAGCCTATGAACATTATTACACTCGCTAGTAACATTGACGTGTTTCTGCTAACCTGTGGTCATTATATTAGCTACTAATAGTAATAATGTAGCTAATGGGCTATAGGCTATAACACTATGCTAACACTATGTTAGCATAGTGTTTTTGGTGAATGGTTATGAGCTAGTAACATAAAATAGTTATTTAGTGTTATAGCCTATTGATATTACACTCGCGAGTAACAAAATTGTTTATGTTAGCCACAGTTATTGATCTTATACTCTACTCCTGAGCGCATTGTTTGCGTATCTTGTAACGCTGACAAAAGAAAACAAAGCACACACAAAATAAAATGGCTTCCAGGAAGATATAAATGATTATTTATTAACATTTGTGGGTGTTTTTTGATTATGTTCAGCATGCTAAAGTGCCACAAAATGGGTTTATGTTGAATTATGTTTTTAGCGTAAAGTCTTAAACTAGCTAAAATGATATGTGTTAGCTCGTCTTTTAGCTTCCTGTCACCATACTAGCTTAATATTTGTCGATATTAACCCAAACATACATGTTAGTTTTTGTTTTTACTAGCTAAACAAAAGCTAACATGTTTATTTGGGTTAATATCGACAAATATTAAGCTAGTATGGTGACAGGAAGCTAAAAGACTAGCTATCCATCCATCCATCTTCTTCCGCTTATCCGAGGTCGGGTCGCGGGGGCAGCAGCCCAAGCAGGGAAGCCCAGACTTCCCTCTCCCCAGCCACTTGGTTCAGCTCCTCCCGGGGATCCCGAGGTGTTCCCAGGCCAGCCGGGAGACATAGTCTTCCCAACGTGTCCTGGGTCTTCCCCGTGGCCTCCTACCGGTCGGACGTGCCCGAAACACCTCCCTAGGGAGGCGTTCGGGTGGCATCCTGACCAGATGCCCGAACCACCTCATCTGGCTCCTCTCCATGTGGAGGAGCAGCGGCTCTACTTTGAGTTCCTCCCGGATGACAGAGCTTCTCACCCTATCTCTAAGGGAGAGACCCGCCACCCGGCGGAGGAAACTCAATTGGGGCGCTTGTACCCGTGATCTTGTCCTTTCGGTCATAACCCAAAGCTCATGACCATAGGTGAGGATGGGAACGTAGATCGACCGGTAAATTGAGAGCTTTGACTTCCGGCTCAGCTCCTTCTTCACCACAACGGATCGATACAGCGTCCGCATTACTGAAGACGCCGCACCGATCCGCCTGTCGATCTCACCATCCACTCTTCCCTCACTCGTGCACAAGACTCCGAGGTACTTGAACTCCTCCACTTGGGGCAAGATCTCCTCCCCAACCCGGAGATGGCACTCCACCCTTTTCCGGGCGAAAACCATGGACTCCTATGTGCTGATTCATGTCTTCCTTTGAGCAATATGTCCCGCATCTACTTGGTTTTGGCAATCAACAATATTTCAGTTGTTTTTATCCTTCTTTGTGGGGACATTGTTGATTGTCATGTCATGTTCGGATGTACTTTGTTTTTGCTCCACAGTAACTCTTTGCTGTCGTCCAGCATTCTGTTTTTGTTGACTTTGTAGCCAGTTCAGTTTTAGTTTCGTTCTGTATCGTCTTCCCTAAGCTTCAATGCCTTTTCTTAGAGGCACTCACCTTTTGTTTATTTTTGGTTTAAGCACTAGACACCTTTTTTTACCTGCACCCTGCCTCCCGCTGTTTCCGACATCTACAAAGCAATTAGCTACCTGCTGCCACCTACTGATATGGAAGAGTATTACACGGTTACTCTGTCGAGCTCTAGACAGCACCGACACTCACCACCTGTCACATCACACCTTGATTTATTTGGACTTTTTTGCTTTGTGTAGTGTTTTAGTTCTTGTCTTGCGCTCCTGTTTTGGTGGATTTTTCTCTTTTTTTTGGTATTTTCCTGTAGCAGTTTCACGTCTTCCTTTGAGCGATATTTCCCGCGTCTACTTGGTTTTGGCAATCAAGAATATTTCAGTTGTTTTTATCCTTCTTTGTGGGGACATTGTTTATTGTCATGTCATGTTCGGATGTACTTTGTTTTTGCTCCACAGTAAGTCTTTGCTGTCGTCCAGCATTCTGTTTTTGTTGACTTTGTAGCCAGTTCAGTTTTAGTTTCGTTCTGCGTAGCCTTCCCTAAGCTTCGATGCCTTTTCTTAGGGGCACTCACCTTTTGTTTATTTTTGCTTTTTGCCATTTCTATTTCATCCAAGAATTAGATGACAATGGAGCAACAACACATTCGCTTTCTTCCGAGCGAGGAGAAAGAAGTCTCCATATTAATGAGTCAGTGCCGAGCTTTAATTAGCTCGTTTATATAACGAGGTGTTCATTTCTAATGGAGGACACGCTGTGAGCAGCACATCTGCAAGAAGAAGTCAGGCAATCAGCGGCAAATGAGACTTACTTAGTCACCAATGAATTATATGGCGCCGCCTCCCCCTCAGCACATTAATTAAATCCTCTGGCATCGAGGTCTTTTTCTTAATTTCATGTATCATTAGCATAATAAACACCATTTGAGTTAGCACAATGTGATCACTTTAATGGGCGCTATTTATTTGACTTTATTATTTAAAGCTCGGCTAATGGGAGGAGAAACATAAATATATCTACCGGGACCAGGGAGAAAGAAAAAAAAGTCCCGTCAGGCTGCGGCGCAGTGGAAAAAGGTGTTACACGGCGAGTACGGAAACCACCTTAGGCGTTATAATTGCCTCGCTGTTAGCGTTGTTGTCCGACGCGCTCGGCTCCGAGTTCCGCGAATGTCCAGTTCCTGTATTCGCCCGGCAACGTGACATCGTAATCGCTTCTCGGGAGACGTAAAATTCACTTCATCAATCATTATTTTCCGGGCAGTCGCCAAGCAGAGCTTCTGGAATCCGCAGCCGTGGTTTCAAGTTGAACTGGCGAATAGGAGCGGGGTGTCCGAGTTGAAATGACTCAGTCACTACGAGGGCGGAGATTACAACCAGGGGGGAAGAAAAAAAAATCACGATTATTTTCATCAAAGTTAATTAATCGATGATTTTGTGTATTTTTATTGCACAAACAGAATGTAAACAAGGCTGTCATTTAAAAAATAATTATTTACTGTAGAAAAGTCGTCGTCAAATTGAAATGCTAACAGTTTAGCGTGCTAATCAGATAGCGTCAAGTAACAAAATATTCGACTCTTAGGGGTACAACTACAAAATTAGCTAGCATGTTGCAGACTTGTTTATGTTAGCATACTATTTTCATCAAAGTTAATACCACAATTATTATTCACGATTATTTTACGTATTTTTATTGCACAAACCAGAGGGATAATCTCAATTGCACGATTATTAATCGCGATTATTTTATGAATTTTTATTGCACAAACAAAATGTAAACAAGGCTGTCATTTAAAAAATAAACATAAAAAGCAATTACTGTAAAAAAAGTCATCGTCGAATTGAAATGCTAACAGCACGCTAACCAGATAGCATCATGTAACACTATATTTGACTGTTAGGGGTACAACTGCAAAATTAGCTAGCATGCTAACATTAGCATGCTTTTCCACGTCTAGTAACGTAGACATGTTTATGCTAACCTATGGTCATTATGCTAGCTCGTAACATAGACTCGATTATGTTAGCATACTATTTTAAACAAAGTTAATATCACGATTATTAATCGCGATTATTTTATGCATTTTTATTGCACAAACTGAATGTAAACAAGGCTGCCATGTAAAAAGTCAAGTTAAAAAGCAATTACCGTAGAAGCGTCATCGTCAAATTGAAATGCTAACAGTTAGCACGCTAACCAGATAGCATCAAGTAACACAATATTTGACTGTTAGGGTTAGGGTTAGGGTTAGGGTTAGGGTTTAAATCATTTTATATATATATATATATATATATATATATATATATATATATATATATATATATATATATATATATATATATATATATATAATTATTTTTTTGGACATTTGTTTACTGAATTTTTTAAATGGAACATTTAACAAAGATACAATACGATACAAATAATAATAATAATAATAAAAAATATATATATATATCCACACACACACACACAGTTGTGCTCATAAGTTTACATACCCTGGGAGAATATATGATTTATTGGCCATTCTTCAAAGAATATGAATGATAAGGAGGCACTTGAAGAAAAATGGGCTGCATGGTCGAGTGGCCAAAAAGTTCAATTTTGGTCTCATCACTCCAAATTACTTTGTTCCAGAAGTTTTGAGGCTTGTCTCTGTGCTGTTTGGCGTAATGTAAGCGGGATACTTTGTGACATTTGCGCAGAAATGGCTTTCTTCTGGCGACTCGACCATGCAGCCCATTTTTCTTCAAGTGCCTCCTTATTGTGCATCTTGAAACAGCCCCACCACAATTTTTCAGAGAGTCCTGTATTTCAGCTGAAGTTATTTGTGGATTTTTCTTTGCATCTCGAACAATTTTCCTGGCAGTTGTGGCTGAAATCTTTGCTGGTCTACCTGAATCCCTTATTTTCCACTTCTTAATCAGCGTTTGAACACTGCTGATTGGCATTCTCAATTCCTTGGATATCTTTTTATACCCCTTTCCTGTTTTATGCAGTTCAATTACCTTTTCTCGCAGATCCTTTGACAATTATTTTGCCTTCCCCATGATTCAGAATCCAGAAACGTGTGCAGCACTGGATGAAAGATGGTCTGTCAGAAGCCCAGAAACTCACTGACCTTTTATACACACACATTCATTACAAACAAACAGGTCACAGGTGAGGATTGGAACCTTGCTTAGCTATTCAAACCTGTTTGTGTCAACTTTTGTGCATGTTATCAGATCAAAGTCACCGGGGTATGTAAACTTTTGATCAGGGTCATTTGGGTACTTTCTTTTGTCATTTTGATTTAAAAAGAGTAAACACAGTAGTTTGCCAATAAATAGCTTCACACAACCATTAAGCATGAGTGGAAGAAAGGTTTTTGTGTTATCATTCATATTCTCTGAAGAATGGCCAAGAAATCATAAATTCTCCCAGGGTATGTCAACTTATGAGCACAACTCCGCGACCCCAAAGGGAATAAGCGGTAGAAAATGGATGGATGGGATGGATGGATATATATATATATATATATATATATATATATGCTTATTTGTGTGTTTACATTAAATCACATCTCATTGTATTTACAAGCTGCAAAGTATGTGAAAATAGCATCTAAACGTCACAAAATGCTACAAATTCAATCGGCCGTTTTTGAATATTCCGCTCCGAATACCTTCGGTAATTTCCATAGATTCTACGTCGCTGTAGTAACGCTTCTGCACTCTGACCATATTATTAGGTCAGTCATACTGGAAACAGGCAAACATTGTAAAGAGATGTGCTGTTTATCATTCACTATCTTTATGTAAGACAAGGACACATTTGTTTGGCTTTTTTATGCATTCTAACTGGTAAATAAATGTGGAGGGGGGCGTGGTCTGCGGGCCTGCCGCGGCGCGGGGTGTGTAAGGACCGGCCTCAAAGTCAGCGGCAGGTGAGTAGATTGCCCACCACGTCTCTCGTTCCGGCTGCTGCTAATAAGCATACGATTAGATAACAAGCCCCAGCTGGGCAATCTACTCATCTGCCGCTGACTTTGAGGCCAATTCTTACACACCCCGCTACGCGACAGGCCCGCAGACCACGCCCCCCTTCCACAATAAATATTTAAAAATTGAGTCAACAGGTGGAGGGTCCTCTCATTATACTCTCTAAAACCATCCAGAAAGTACCAACAATATTCCATTTACATGTCGTGATCTGAAAATGAACCAAATATGAGTGATATTGTTATTATCAGCGCTGACGCAGACGGACTATCTTAGCGGCGCATTGGTAGCGGTGAGCTAATGCTAACTTACGCTGCTATTGTTGGCACACTATAAGCCGCCGGCTGCTTCTGCTTGGTCTCAAACTTGCTAAAAGTAAATTATAGATTATTATTCATGCATCTCTAATTTGCTAGTAGATAAATATGGCTATGGACCGACAGGCTGGTCCACTTTCACGTCCTCCGAGATGGCAAAAAAGACGCTTGTTTTTAACCTTTTGCAAGAATTGTGATTGATTATTCATTTTAACAGAATTATGTGAGTGTCCCGTCGGTCGGCATCCCAGCAAGAATGGAAAAATTACAGTAAGTGTTTGTTGTTGTATTATGGTCAGTTTGTATGTTTAGCACCTATCAACGATGCTAATGCTATAGTGACACAATAAAGCTACATCAGTTTAGCACTCAACTTCTAAAACTGATTGTCATCCTCTTTATGTTCGGGCTCAAAAATATAAGGTTCTGAATCATCATGTTCCCCAAAAGTAATCGTTGTTGGCTCTCACAAAAGTTTGTATGTTTAGCACCTAGCAATGATGCTAATGCTACAGTGTCACAATAAAGCTACATCAGTTTAGCACTCAACTTCTAAAACTGATTGTCATCCTCTTTGTGTTCGGGCTCAAAAATATAAGGTTCTGGATCATCTTGTTCCCCAAAAGTAATCGTTGTTGGCTCTCACAAAAGTTTGTATGTTTAGCACCTAGCAATGATGCTAATGCTATAGTGACACAATAAAGCTACATCAGTTTAGCATTCAACTTCTAAAACTGATTGTCATCCTCTTTGTGTTCGGGCTCAAAAATATAAGGTTCTGGATCATCTTGTTCCCCAAAAGTAATCGTTGTTGGCTCTCACAAAAGTTTGTATGTTTAGCACCTAGCAATGATGCTAATGCTATAGTGACACAATAAAGCTACATCAGTTTAGCATTCAACTTCTAAAACTGATTGTCATCCTCTTTGTGTTCGGGCTCAAAAATATAAGGTTCTGGATCATCTTGTTCCACAAAGTAATCTTTGTTGGCTCTCACAAAGTCACATTGTTGTTGATGGGGAAGGGATCTGTGATCACATGACTGGCTTCCTCATTATCTCTCAAAATGGCTCGGGAATCTCCGTGAGATTGATATTATTTTGATTGTATCTGTTTATTTACACACTCTATAAGTCTTTCGGTGTCATAAATGAGATATATATGATAATAGCTTCAATATGGAGGCAACTTGTTTTTACACTCTACTGCTACTTTAAAAGTTGAGTAGATTATCCATCATCATCATCATCAGCAGCAGATTTAGTTTGGGTGAAAAGTTCAGAAGGAGATTTAAAGTGTAAAAAGTGGTGCAGTGACTGTCCTCCCCTGCAGACGTATTGTTGTTATTATTATTATTAGCAGTGACCACAGCTCCTTGCTGCGGCTCACGTGTCGCCGTGTGACAGCAGGTCGATGCCTTCCTCCGCCGTCATCGTCTTACCGCGTCCCTTCCTGGAAACAAGCGATGCTTTGTTGCGGTGAAATTAATAACCCCTCCCCCCCCAACCTCCGATCAGGCGGCGTCCAAAACAATCGTTTCTCATGTCCCGGGTCCCGTCCCGACTGTCTTCTTTAAACACCATGATGGTTTCCACCAAATAATGCCATGTCAACACTCATCGGTCTGTCTGCACCGTGACACCACCCACTTCCCTCCATCCAAACATGATCGACATGTTGTGGCTGAAACTCTAACTCAAACAAGTCATGTTGTGTCTCACCGCTGAAACTCTAACTCACACAAGTCATCATGTTGTGTCTTGTAACACGGGTGGGAAATAAGCCATATTTCCTCTCGTGGCATCTCTTAATATTACCTGCGCCGTTTCCACGTTTAATCTCGCGAGTTTAACACACGCGCTCACGTGACCCGCTGCAGCCAATCACGCTCTATAAAATCCAGCATTCCGAGATGGCTGCCAGGTGCGGTGGCTAAGCCCGGGGACTAGTGATGGGTTGATGAGGCGTCATGAAGCGTTTCGACACATTGCAAAACTGTATTGATACTGTGTCGATACTGTGTCACTAAATACCGTATTTTCCGCACTATAAGGCGCACCTAAAAACCACAAATTTTCTCAAAAGCTGACAGTGCGCCTTATAACCCGGTGCGCTTTATTACGATTCATTTTCATAAAGTTTCGATCTCGCAACTTCGGTAAACAGCCGCCATCTTTTTTCCCGGTAGAACAGGAAGCGCTTCTTCTTCTACGCAAGCAACCGCCAAGGAAAGCACCCGCCCCCATAGAACAGGAAGCGCTTCTTCTTCTACTGTAAGCAACCACCCGCCCCCGGAAGAAGAAGAAAAAACGCGCGGATATCACCGTACGTTTCATTTCCTGTTTACATCTGTAAAGACCACAAAATGGCTCCTACTAAGCGACAAGGATCCGGTTCATAAAAAGACGCAATCTCTCCATCCGCACACGGATTACTACCGTATTTCACAGCAACTGATATTCCTGTGAACCGCACTGTGGAACGGGAGCACGTACGGTGAATATTCGCACCACAGGGAATGAGAAGTCATCCTTCACTGTGGTTCTAGCTTGCCATGCTAACTTCCACCCATGGTGATATTCAAAAGGAAGACCTTGCCAAAAGAGACCTTTCCAGCCGGCGTCATCATAAAAGCTAACTCGAAGGGATGGATGGATGAAGAAAAGATGAGCGAGTGGTTAAGGGAAGTTTACGCGAAGAGGCCGGGTGGCTTTTTTCACACAGCTCCGAAGGCGAACACACCTTCACTAAGACGGGCAGACAGCGCCGGACGACATACACCAACATTTGCCAGTGGATCGTAAATGCCTGGGCAGATATTTCGGTCACAACTGTGGTCCGAGCTTTCCGGAAGGCAGGATTCACAGAACTGCTGCACAACAACAGCGACACTGAATCCGATGACTTCGACGAGACGGAGCCGGCCATTTTTGGATCCCACGCTTGCGCAACTTTTCAATTCGGACACCGAAGACGAAGAATTCGAAGGATTTACGAATGAAGAATAACTTCAGAAGGTGAGCGCTATGTTTATTTTGTGTGTTGTGACATTAACGTTCGAGCAACATTATGTTGCTATTGCTCTACACCATTTTGAATTTTACTATGTTTGTGATTGCACATTTGCGTACATTTTGGGAGTGAACAGAGTTGTTAGAACGCTGGTTTTTAATATATTATTAAAGTTTGACTGAACTATCTGACTGTTTTTTTGACATTCCCTTTAGCGCAGCGTAGGCGCGGCTTATAGTCCGGGGCGGCTTATTGGTGGACAAAGTTATGAAATATGTAATTCATTGAAGGTGCGGCTAATAATCCGGTGCGCCTTATAGTGCGGAAAATACGGTACTGACATCTGCTGGACATTACAAATCCCTACAGGCAACCTATGGACCCACTCAACTGACACTGATTTTATGACATCCATTTTCTACCGCTTATAGTGGTTCTCAAATGGGGGTACGCGTACCCCTGGGGGTACTTGAAGGTATGCCAAGGGGTACGTGAGATTTTTTTTTAAATATTCTAAAAATAGCAACAATTCAAAAATCCTTTATAAATATATTTATTGAATAATACTTCAACAAAATATGAATGTAAGTTCATAAACTCAGTGAAGCACAAGCTCAGGTTTGTCACTAAAATGTCTGTCAAAAAGAAATGCAACAATGCAATATTCAGTGTTGACAGCTAAATTTTTTGTGGACATGTTCCATAAATATTGATGTTAAAGATTTTTTTGTTTGTTTTTGTGAAGAAATGTTTAGAATTAAGTTAATGAATCCAGATGGATCTCTATTACAATCCCCAAAGAGGGCACTTTAAGTTGATGATTACTACTATGTGTAGAAATCTTTATTTATAATTGAATCACTTGTTTATTTTTCAACAAGTTTTAAGTTATTTTTATATCTTTTTTTCCAAATAGTTCAAGAAAGACCACTACAAATGAGCAATATTTTGCACTGTTATACAATTTAATAAATCAGAAACTGATGACATAGTGCTGTATTTTACTTCTTTATCTTTTATTTTTCAACCAAAAATGCTTTGCTCTGATTAGGAGGTACTTGAATTAAAAAAAAATTCACAGGGGGTACATTGCTGAAAAAAAGTTGAGAACCACTGCCCTAGTATATACAATAATATAAACCAAGTCATTGTATTTCATTTAGGATTATTTCATAACTTCATTTAAATAAAAATATATTTTTTGTCTTTTTTAGATACAGTCAATAAATAAAGTGAACATGTATCATAACATGGAAATCTAAGAGAACGTGTTGTGAATGAGGATGCTTGTGGACCTGGAAATGATTTTTTGATTTTTTTTTACACATTTTTATTTAAAAAAACAAAACAGTTTTTCCAACGTATTCAATTTTAGACGCTTTCTCTTCTTAGTTATTATTTCTCCGGCTGTAGAAAATGATTTTTTGATTTTTTTTTTTACACATTTTTATTTAAAAAAACAAAACAGTTTTTCCAACGTATTCAATTTTAGACGCTTTCTCTTCTTAGTTATTATTTCTCCGGCAGTAGAAAATGATTTTTTGATTTTTTTTTTACACATTTTTATTTAAAAAAACAAAACAGTTTTTCCAACGTATTCAATTTTAGACGCTTTCTCTTCTTAGTTATTATTTCTCCGGCTGTAGAAAAGCGGCTTCTCCGGCTGTAGATACGCCAACTGTGTCGCACTGACGCCTCCTCTCCGGAGGCGTCAGTGCGACACAGTTGGCGTATCGGTCACGTGACCAAAACAGCTCATGATCGGTCACGTGACTTTCTAAAACCGACACAGGGTTTCGCTCTATGAGCTCGACGCATGCGCCGATGCATCGGTGTTGCCGGACCCATCACTACTGGGGACATATGAAGCCGGTATGTTTTAAAGTTGTCGTTTGCTTGCATATTGTAAAAACAACCGTCCAACATTTTACAACTAATTGTAAACTTGTACGTGCCGAACATCAGGGACGTGTTGCCACGAGAGAGTGTGTCGATGATAAGATATTAAGCCGAGTTGGTAAGTGAATCTGTTTGCTAATAGTAGCGACTAGCCGTACCCATGTATTTCCTATGGGCAGTTAGCATCGGGTTTTAATCCCGTTTCCTCCAATGTTTCTGATCCGATTGAATTTATATTTATGTCGAGTCTTTATTTTGAGTATTTACATATGGTAACTGAGTGTTGTGGCGTTTTAAGGCCATTTGCACTTTTTATGCTATGGTAAAGACAATGAATGAATACTGCCGCTGGTGTGCGGTTACACCCGTCATAGTGACGTCACTGTTATTGTTAATAATAGTGACAACACTGTGTACTGTCGTGTTTATTTTATACATGCATGTGATTGTTTAAATATTGTTAATGTTAGCAGTATTATAGCTAATAATGATAATAACATACCTGCCAAATTTTGAAATCAGAAAAACCTAGTAGCCAGGGTCCAGGGGCCGCAGGCCCCGGTAGGTCCAGGACAAAGTCCTGGTGGGGGGTTCAGGGGGGCAACGCAAAATGATTGATTGCATTCAGACAGGTTAAAATGTTGCTAAAACCATCACTTTTCTATCAGTCACAGTGACTTTTCAAAACAAAAATATTACAGCAAAAATCATATGGGTTGATTGACATGTTTATTCTGTAAGCTAACTTCAATAGTTTGAAATTATTTTGACAGTTAATGCCAGTTATCCTGTCAACCTTTCACAAGACTTCAATTTGTTAATTGAAAGCATAAACACTTTTTACAGTAAACAAATGGTAAAACAGTACTAAACAATTCCATTAAAAAAAAAAAAATTGGTGTCATTAACTTTCTGTCCAAGCTTGTATAATCTACTGCCTTGTTCAATTGTAAAAAATATTCTGTGCCTAAAATTCACATTTCTATCACAATTATCATACTGTAAACATGGTAAGCTAACTTCATTAAAATTAATAGTCCTGTCAATAGCATGGAATTACAATTCAAATGTAGTTTTTTTGTAAGCCTTTCAAAAGAATTCAAAATATGAAAAATGAATGAAAATGAATTGAAGCCATCAGACACTTGAAAAGTGGCACATCACATCTCTAATGTAATCATTTGAACTTTTCAACAGAAATAGCACTGCAAAAATATTAAGGACATACTTCTGTATTTTGGTAGTTATGCTGTCAACATTTAACAAGATTTCTTCAACTTGGACTTGAAAGCATAAATAGTATAAACACTTTTAACAGTATAACAGTACTAAACAATTACAATAGATAACATTGGTGTCATTACCTTTTTGTGGCTAAAATCCAAATTTATTCTATCAGATTGATCATACTGCAAAAGTGATATGGTAACTTTATGATAAGGGCGACGAAAAACGTTGAAAGTTTTCCACTTGTATCGCTAGCAACGGCATTAGACTTGTGTTCTTTTGTCCCAACGTGGTCTTTTACATCGCTAATTCCTCCGTGTCCGATCGAAAAATCTTGTCTGCACAAGGTGCAATTCGCGTAGTTTTCACCCTTTTTGGAACGGATAATTATTCCCGGATAGGCTTTTGAATATTCTTCACGGAATGACTGCAGTTTTCTTTTCGGTTTAAGACTCGTTTGCGATTTTTCTCCGGCTGATTCCATGATCGTTCGCTCGTTTGGAAACAATGGCCTCGTGCTTGGCAGCGGTGCTATAAATAGCCTCGCGCATGGCATTCGGAATGGCTCGATAGGAAGTTACGGGAAGCAGTGTCGATTGTCATTGTTGTTACGCGATTTCGTGAATAAAACTTAAAAAAAAAAAAAAATTTTTAATGAATGAAAAACCGTATTTTTTATCACTGCAACCGTAACCCGGAATAGGTTGATGAAAACCGTACTAATTATGGGAAAACCGGAGTAGTTGGCAGGTATGTAATAATAAGTGCAACTTATTTATTGAAGGTCGAACGATAGATGACTTAATGTTGATGTTTATGTGCGCACATTGATTGAACTGCGGGTCCTGTGCTTACGCAGGCCAGGTCCCTAAGTCTTGGATGGCGAGCTGTAGATAGGCCTCGAGCCTGAGCCCGAGGATCTCCACCTCTCAACCCCTGAACTCCACCTGCTCTGGTCGGGCCGGTAGGCGGCTTATAGCCGAACCCCTTGCCTCGCACCTCATTGCACTACCTCATACACACCCTGCCTATAAACTGAACTCTCACTACAAACTGCCATACCCACAACCCCAAACCGTGTGGCTGTATGAACTCTGAATGCGCATATGAACTGCGATCAGTCTCATATGACCTTTTAAGAACTTTTGATACTACCTGTTATGAATTACCTGAACCCTTGCTGTTTTTTTTCTTTTGTTTTGAATGGCCATTCCTATCAATGTATGTCCACTATTTGTTGCACTGTACATATTTAAATAACACCAGTATCATTTAAAGCATTTAATTGTGTCTGTCCTACTCTCTCCGAGTCGTAATCTAGACTTCTGATTAGCCCAAATATTGAGAACGTCTACTATAATAGCTAACGTACCTGTTACAGTCTCACTGCTGAAACTCTAACTCACACAAGTCATCAAGTTGTTTCTCATGATGCATCTAAAACTTGCATTCAGGATCAAAAATAGAAGTTTAATTTGGAGGAGTTTTTGTTGTCTCCCATGAAGTCTGCCATAATTAGTAGTAGAGACGTCCGATAATATCGGCCTGCTGATATTATTGGCCGATAAATGCTTTAAAATGTAATATTGGAAATTATCGGTATCGTTTTTTAATTTCTATTAAATCAACATAAAAAACACAAGCTACACTTACAATTAGTGCACCAACCCAAAAAACCTCCCTCCCCCATTTACACGCATTCACACAAAAGGGTTGTTTCTTTCTGTTATTAATATTGTGGTTCCTACATTATATATCAATATATATCAATACAGTCTGCAAGGGATACAGTCCGTAAGCACACTAATAGTACTAACCTTTAACACTTCATTTTTACTCCATCCATCCATCTTCTTCCGCTTATCCGAGGTCGGGTCGCGGGGGCAGCAGCCTAAGCAGGGAAGCCCAGACTTCCCTCTCCCCAGCCACTTCGTCCAGCTCCTCCCGGGGGATCCCGAGGCGTTCCCAGGCCAGCCGGGAGACATAGTCTTCCCAACGTGTCCTGGGTCTTCCCCGTGGCCTCCTACCGGTCGGACGTGCCCTAAACACCTCCCGAGGGAGGCGATCAGGTGGCTTCCTGACCAGATGCCCGAACCACCTCATCTGGCTCCTCTCCATGTGGAGGAGCAGCGGCTTTACTTTGAGCTCCCCCCGGATGACAGAGCTTCTCACCCTATCTCTAAGGGAGGGCCCCGCCACCCGGCGGAGGAAACTCATTTCGGCCGCTTGTACCCGTGATCTTGTCCTTTCGGTCATAACCCAAAGCTCATGACCATAGGTGAGGATGGGAACGTAGATCGACCGGTAAATTGAGAGCTTTGCCTTCCGTCTCAGCTCCTTCTTCACCACAACGGATCGATACAGCGTCCGCATTACTGAAGACGCCGCACCGATCCGCCTGTCGATCTCACGATCCACTCTTCCCTCACTCGTGAACAAGACTCCGAGGTACTTGAACTCCTCCACTTGGGGCAAGATCTCCTCCCCAACCCGGAGATGGCACTCCACCCTTTTCCGGGCGAGAACCATGGACTCGGACTTGGAGGTGCTGATTCTCATCCCAGTCGCTTCACACTCAGCTGCGAACCGATCCAGTGAGAGCTGAAGATCCTGGCCAGATGAAGCCATCAGGACCAAATCATCTGCAAAAAGCAGAGACCTAATCCTGCAGCCACCAAACCGGATCCCCTCAACGCCTTGACTGCGCCTAGAAATTCTGTCCATAAAAGTTATGAACAGAATCGGTGACAAAGGGCAGCCTTGGCGGAGTCCAACCCTCACCGGAAACGTGTCCGACTTACTGCCGGCAATGCGAACCAAGCTCTGACACTGATCATACAGGGAGCGGACCGCCACAATCAGACAGTCCGAAACCCCATACTCTCTGAGCACTCCCCACAGGACTTCCCGAGGGACACGGTCGAATGCCTTCTCCAAGTCCACAAAGCACATGTAGACTGGTTGGGCAAACTCCCATGCACCCTCAAGGACCCTGCCGAGAGTATAGAGCTGGTCCACAGTTCCACGACCAGGACGAAAACCACACTGTTCCTCCTGAATCCGAGGTTCGACTATCCGGCGTAGCCTCCTCTCCAGTACACCTGAATAGACCATTCCGGGAAGGCTGAGGAGTGTGATCCCACGATAGTTAGAACACACCCTCCGGTTCCCCTTTTTAAAGAGAGGAACCACCACCCCGGTCTGCCAATCCAGAGGTACTGCCCCCGATGTCCACGCGATGCTGCAGAGTCTTGTCAACCAAGACAGCCCTACAGCATCCAGAGCCTTAAGGAACTCCGGGCGGATCTCATCCACCCCCGGGGCCTTGCCACCGAGGAGCTTTTTAACTACCTCGGCAACCTCAGCCCCAGAAATAGGAGAGCCCACCACAGATTCCTCAGGCACTGCTTCCTCATAGGAAGACGTGTTGGTGGGATTGAGGAGGTCTTCGAAGTATTCCCTCCACCGATCCACAACTTCCGCAGTCGAGGTCAGCAGAACACCATCCGCACCATACACGGTGTTGGTAGTGCACTGCTTCCCCTTCCTGAGGCGGTGGATGGTGGTCCAGAATCGCTTCGAAGCCGTCCGGAAGTCGTTTTCCATTTTTACTCATTTTCATTAATTACTACTTTCTATGTAACTGTTTTTATATTGTTTTACTTTCTTTTTTATTCAAGAAAATATTTTTAATTTATTTATTGTATTTTATTATTATTTTTTTAAAAGGACCTTATCTTCATCATACCTGGTTGTACAAATTAGGCATAATAATGAGTTAATTCCACGACTGTATATATCGGTATCAGTTGATATCGGTATCGGTAATTAAGAGTTGGACAATATCGGATATCGGCTAAAAGCCATTATGGCACATCCCTAATTAGTAGTCTTGTTGTTGTTGAAGGGAAATAGTGACCGTGGTGATGCGTCTATGGAAGAAATGCTTAAAATGATCAAAATAGGTCAATAATCCATGAATATTACTACATGACATACCGTATTTTCCGCACTATAAGGCGCACCGGATTATTAGCCGCACCTTCAATGAATTACATATTTCATAACTTTGTCCACCAATAAGCCGCCCCGGATTATAAGCCGCGCCTACGCTGCGCTAAAGGGAATGTCAAAAAAACAGTCAGATAGTTCAGTCAAACTTTAATAATATATTGAAAACCAGCGTTCTAACAACTCTGTCCCAAAATGTACGCAAATGTGCAATCACAAACATAGTAAAATTCAAAATGGTGTAGAGCAATAGCAACATAATGTTGCTCGAACGTTAATGTCACAACACACAAAATAAACATAGCGCTCACCTTCTGAAGTTATTCTTCATTCGTAAATCCTTCGAATTCTTCGTCTTCGGTGTCCGAATTGAAAAGTTGCGCAAGCGTGGGATCCAAAAATGGCCGGCTCCGTCTCGTCGAAGTCATCGGAGTCAGTGTCGCTGTTGTTGTGCAGCAGTTCTGTGAATCCTGCCTTCCGGAAAGCTCGGACCACAGTTGTGACCGAAATATCTGCCCAGGCATTTACGATCCACTGGCAAATGTTGGCGTATGTCGTCCGGCGCTGTCTGCCTGTCTTAGTGAAGGTGTGTTCGCCTTCGGAGCTGTGTGAAAAAAGCCACCCGGCCTCTTCGCGTAAACTTCCCTTAACCACTCGCTCATCTTTTCTTCATCCATCCATCCCTTCGAGTTAGCTTTTATGATGACGCCGGCTGGAAAGGTCTCTTTTGGCAAGGTCTTCCTTTTGAATATCACCATGGGTGGAAGTTAGCATGGCAAGCTAGAACCACAGTGAAGGATGACTTCTCATTCCCTGTGGTGCGAATATTCACCGTACGTGCTCCCGTTCCACAGTGCGGTTCACAGGAATATCAGTTGCTGTGAAATACGGTAGTAATCCGTGTGCGGATGGAGAGATTGCGTCTTTTTATGAACCGGATCGCTTAGTAGGAGCCATTTTGTGGTCTTTACAGATGTAAACAGGAAATGAAACGTACGGTGATATCCGCGCGTTTTTTCTTCTTCTTCCGGGGGCGGGTGGTTGCTTACAGTAGAAGAAGAAGCGCTTCCTGTTCTATGGGGGCGGGTGCTTTCCTTGGCGGTTGCTTGCGTAGAAGAAGAAGCGCTTCCTGTTCTACCGGGAAAAAAGATGGCGGCTGTTTACCGAAGTTGCGAGATCGAAACTTTATGAAAATGAATCTTAATAAAGCGCACCGGGTTATAAGGCGCACTGTCAGCTTTTGAGAAAATGTGTGGTTTTTAGGTGCGCCTTATAGTGCGGAAAATACGGTATTCACTTAAAGCCTGGTAACAAAACCTTGATGCATGTTTTTTTTTTAGAGCAAACTCCATGAGCTCCATTGTTAGCTGACTTTTGCTAGCATTTATTTACGATTTAGAATGCATGAAATCCAATGTAGTGGGTTAGCCTCAGTACGTGGTTAAGGTAATATTGGACCTTGTTTCTACCTGCGAGTGCACCAGGTGAGCATGCAGCAGCTAAGTGAGAGGGCAAGCAGGCTGAATGAAAGATGGAGTGTCTACATTAGATTAGCTGGAAGCTGTCACTTGGCTGCCGGACTGATGCAAGGCGGCGGCGTAACGGAGTAATGGGCATTCATTGATCCGCTGGTCTTTAGCTGATTGAGTCGGATAATTAAAAAGCTCTCTTGTATGGCGTCCATTACGGATTGTTTGTCTGGCCGCGCTCTACTCCGTCTTCTTTTAACTCCGTGATGTTTGCCAAGAGAAGTGCTTCTTCCCTCTTCCAGGTCAGAGCAATGTGCTCTTGAAGATGGGAATATGTCAATCATCTCATGGAGGCCTCATAAAGGTCGGGAATCGAACACGTTTTTTTGTCGGGGACCACTGGAACAAATTAAAATGGATGTTTTTCTTCTCTTGCCTCGGAATAGTCTTTGCCACACTCGTAACAACATGGCTACTGTTAGCACACAAGGTAGCATGGAGTGTGGTGGGGTCAGGGCTTTGGATGTGTGCAAGACAACAAATACTGCACGTGCGGTGCTCAATGTGCATATACAGTGCAACGTGATACTTTATTATTGGTACGCATACACTCTTTATTTACAGAAGTTTTAAGTTTGCACTTTATTTGTCTTAATAATAGTGTTCATTATTTATCTGCATACAAGGTGCAATGCTACAGGTTCATTTATAGAAGTGTTTTATTCCAGACATAAGTTTTACGTTTGCACTTTATCCATCTCAATTATGTTTATTATTTATTTGCATACAAAGTGCAATGCCACAAGTTCATTTATATAAGTGTTTTATTCAAGACAGAAGTTTTAAGTTTGCACTTTGTTAATCTCAATAATAGTGTTTATTATTTATTTGCATACAAGGTGCAATGCCACAAGTTCATTTACATAAGTGTTTTATTCAAGACGGAAGTTTTAAGTTTGCACTTTATCTCAATTATAGTGTTGATTATTATTTGCATACTCGGTGCAATGCTACATGTGTATTTATTTATGGAAGTGGTTATACAAGACAGAAGTTTTAAGTTTTCACTTTATCTCAATAATAGTGTTTATTATGTATTTGCATACAAGGTGCAATGCTAAATGTTTATTTGTATAAGTGTTTTATTCTAGACATAAGTTTTACGTTTGCACTTTATTAATCTCAATAATAGTGTTTATTTATTTGCACACAAGGTGCAATATTACAGGTTTATTTACAGAAGTGTTTTATTCAAGACAGAAGTTTTAAGTTTGTACTTTATCGCAATAATTGTGTTTATTATATATTTGCATACAAGGTGCAATGCTACATGTTTATTTACAGAAGTTTTTTATTCTAGACAGAAGTTTTAAGTTTGCACTTTATTAATCTCAATAATAGTGTTTATTTATTTGCACACAAGGTGCAATATTACAGGTTTATTTACAGAAGTGTTTTATTCAAGACAGAAGTTTTAAGTTTGTACTTTATCGCAATAATTGTGTTTATTATATATTTGCATACAAGGTGCAATGCTACATGTTTATTTACAGAAGTTTTTTATTCTAGACAGAAGTTTTAAGTTTGCACTTTATCTCAATAATAGTGTTTATTATGTATTTGCATACAAGGTGCAATGCTAAATGTTTATTTGTATAAGTGTTTTATTCTAGACATCAGTTTTACGTTTGCACTTTATTAATCTCAATAATAGTGTTTATTATTTATTTGCACACAAGGTGCAATATTACAGGTTTATTTACAGAAGTGTTTTATTCAAGACAGAAGTTTTAAGTTTGTACTTTATCGCAATAATTGTGTTTATTATATATTTGCATACAAGGTGCAATGTTACATGTTTATTTACAGAAGTTTTTTATTCTAGACAGAAGTTTTAAGTTTGCACTTTATCTCAATAATAGTGTTTATTATGTATTTGCATACAAGGTGCAATGCCACAAGTTCATTTACATAAGTGTTTTATTCAAGACGGAAGTTTTAAGTTTGCACTTTATCTCAATTATAGTGTTGATTATTATTTGCATACTCGGTGCAATGCTACATGTGTATTTATTTATGGAAGTGGTTATACAAGACAGAAGTTTTAAGTTTTCACTTTATCTCAATAATAGTGTTTATTATGTATTTGCATACAAGGTGCAATGCTAAATGTTTATTTGTATAAGTGTTTTATTCTAGACATAAGTTTTACGTTTGCACTTTATTAATCTCAATAATAGTGTTTATTATTTATTTGCACACAAGGTGCAATATTACAGGTTTATTTACAGAAGTGTTTTATTCAAGACAGAAGTTTTAAGTTTGTACTTTATCGCAATAATTGTGTTTATTATATATTTGCATACAAGGTGCAATGCTACATGTTTATTTACAGAAGTTTTTTATTCTAGACAGAAGTTTTAAGTTTGCACTTTATCTCAATAATAGTGTTTATTATGTATTTGCATACAAGGTGCAATGCTAAATGTTTATTTGTATAAGTGTTTTATTCTAGACATAAGTTTTACGTTTGCACTTTATTAATCTCAATAATAGTGTTTATTATTTATTTGCACACAAGGTGCAATATTACAGGTTTATTTACAGAAGTGTTTTATTCAAGACAGAAGTTTTAAGTTTGTACTTTATCGCAATAATTGTGTTTATTATATATTTGCATACAAGGTGCAATGCTACATGTTTATTTACAGAAGTTTTTTATTCTAGACAGAAGTTTTAAGTTTGCACTTTATCTCAATAATAGTGTTTATTATGTATTTGCATACAAGGTGCAATGCTAAATGTTTATTTGTATAAGTGTTTTATTCTAGACATAAGTTTTACGTTTGCACTTTATTAATCTCAATAATAGTGTTTATTATTTATTTGCACACAAGGTGCAATATTACAGGTTTATTTACAGAAGTGTTTTATTCAAGACAGAAGTTTTAAGTTTGTACTTTATCGCAATAATTGTGTTTATTATATATTTGCATACAAGGTGCAATGCTACATGTTTATTTACAGAAGTTTTTTATTCTAGACAGAAGTTTTAAGTTTGCACTTTATCTCAATAATAGTGTTTATTATGTATTTGCATACAAGGTGCAATGCTAAATGTTTATTTGTATAAGTGTTTTATTCTAGACATAAGTTTTACGTTTGCACTTTATTAATCTCAATAATAGTGTTTATTATTTATTTGCACACAAGGTGCAATATTACAGGTTTATTTACAGAAGTGTTTTATTCAAGACAGAAGTTTTAAGTTTGTACTTTATCGCAATAATTGTGTTTATTATATATTTGCATACAAGGTGCAATGCTACATGTTTATTTACAGAAGTTTTTTTTTCTAGACAGAAGTTTTAAGTTTGCACTTTATCTCAATAATAGTGTTTATTATGTATTTGCATACAAGGTGCAATGCTACATGTTTATTTGTATAAGTGTTTTATTCTAGACATAAGTTTTACGTTTGCACTTTATTAATCTCAATAATAGTGTTTATTATTTATTTGCACACAAGGTGCAATATTACAGGTTTATTTACAGAAGTGTTTTATTCAAGACAGAAGTTTTAAGTTTGTACTTTATCGCAATAATTGTGTTTATTATATATTTGCATACAAGGTGCAATGCTACATGTTTATTTACAGAAGTTTTTTATTCTAGACAGAAGTTTTAAGTTTGCACTTTATCTCAATAATAGTGTTTATTATGTATTTGCATACAAGGTGCAATGCTAAATGTTTATTTGTATAAGTGTTTTATTCTAGACATAAGTTTTACGTTTGCACTTTATTTATCACAATAGGTGTCTATTTTTTTATTTGCATACAAGGTGCAATGCTACATGTGTATTCAGAGAAGTGTTTCATTCAAGGCAAAAGTTTGAAGTTTGCACTTTACTTATCTCAATAATAGTGTTTATTATTTGTTTGCATACACGGTGCAATATTACAGGTTTATTTACAAAAGTGTTTTATTCAAGACAGAAGTTTTAAGTTTACACTTTATCTCAATAATACTGTTTAATATTTATGTGCATACAAGGTGTAATGCTACATGTTTATTTATAGAAGTGTTTTATTAGAGACAGAAGTTTTAAGTTTGCAGATTATTTATCTCCATGTTGTAGTTTAGTATTTATTTGCATACAAGGTGCAATACAGCTTTTTTTATTTGCAGAAGTGTTTTATTCAAGACATAAGATTTATGTTTGTACTTTATTAATCACTAATGTTAGAGTGTTTATTATTTATTTGCACAAAACGTGCAATGCTATTTTTCTGTTTACCGAGTGTTTTTATTTAATACAGAATATTTAAGTTTGCACTTTATTCATCGCAATACTGGAGTTTATTTGAATATAATGTGCAATGCTCTATTTTTTTTTTTTTACAGGCGTGTTTTATTCAAGACAGAAGATTAAAGTTTACACTGTACTGATCTTAGCATTGGAGTACATTTATTTACATATAATGTGCAATGCTACATTTTTGTTTACATAAATATTCCATTCAAAATCAAATATTTAAGTTTGAACTTTAATAGTCTCAATTCTGGAGTTTATTATTTTAATTGCATACAATGTGCAATGCTATATTCCAGTTTATATAGTGTTTTTTATTGAATACAAAATATTTAAGTTTTCACTTTATTTATTTCAATACTAGAGTTTATTCATTGGCATACAATGTGCAATGCTACATTTTTGTTTACAGAAGTGTTTTTTTTTTTGTGTTTTTTTCCAAGACCTAATATTAAATTTGTACTTTAATGATTTCAATGTTAGAGTTAATTTTTTGTACATTTTTGTTTACAGGCGTGTTTTATTTCAAGACAGAAGATTTATTTGCATACAATGTGCAATGCTACATTTTTGTGTACTGGAACATTTATTTCAACATAAAATATTTACGTTTGCACTTTAATAATCTAAATTCTGGAGTTTATTATTTAATTACATACAATGTGCAATTTTTTTTTTTAATTTTTATTCAGGACATAATATTTAAGATTGCAATTTATCAATCCGGATATTGCACTATATGTATTTGCATACAATATGCAATGCTACATTTTTATTTACATACATATTCTATTCAAAACAGAAGTTTGGCCTCCAGAGGAAACTCTTTCTTTAATAAAAAAAAAATTTTTTTTTATACAAAGTGCAATTTATATCTGTTCTAAAAAGAACAATTTGATGAAAATGTGAATGTTAGTATGAGGCGGTGCATTGATATCATGTTTCAAACTGCTAGTTTTTGATTAAAATAAACGAAAAACCCGTTTTGAAAAAAACTATTTTCCGGACTATTGAGCCACACCCACTAAGGTTTACAATAAAAACATATTTTCCATATATTAGTTGCACCGGACTATAAACCACAGATGAATACTTTATGAAATGAGTTATTTACACAGAAAAAGTTTCTACATTTTTATTTACATACCTAATTGTTTCCAAACGGTGCCTGTAACAGGGCAGTAAAACGGCTGATCAAACAAAACAGAAGTCATGGCATCACACATGGGACGGTTTAAATAGTAAGAATTGTTTTAGTTATATTGTAAACCTTACAAACGTTGCATGGAGCAACGAATGAAGAATCCATCGGAGTAGAAACGCTATGGACGGCTGGAAGACTGAACAGCACTCTGGTTTGGGAAGTAAATAAAAATTCTGGAATTTACAGCGTTTGTCATTTGCATGTATTAGTTTGTTTGTAAAAAGTAAAAAAAAAAACATTTTTTAGTTTTTTAGAGTTAGGCCTTTCATGTATCACACGTTTCAGACGGTGGCGTCCTGAGGAGCGCCGGCAGAGCCTGCTTTGTACCGCCAGGCCGACGTCCTTTGCTGTCCCCGCGGGCGGCGACATGCCGGCTTGGCGACACCGGCGCTGAAAATAGCCCCACTGAGCTCATTAGCAGATAGAGGTGTCGCCGCCAACGTTGGCGGTCGGAGCTCGGCGGACGCCTGATATTCGTCCGAACCAATAACGCTGCTTTTATTCCAACACGCGTGCTCTTAATGTGAAAGTCTGCCAGCCGCTGCCCAGGAAGCTTCCTCTCGCCGGGCCCGTCACGGCGTGGCCCCACATGAAGGGTGACAACGTCACAACACATTCATACGCTCAAAGGTCACGTTTTCATCCCCCGCCAAGCGTGCTGACGCCACCCTCGCCGCGCTGCTCAGACCTATTTGAGCTTTTGTTTTGGAAGCTACTCGCCACTTTCGGAGAGACTGACGTGAAAACATGCATAATGCATAATAATAATAATAACTTTTTATTTGATAACAAATCCCAAAGTGCTATAATAATAATAACAACAATAATAGCAATAATAATAACAATAACAAATAGATATCAAATAAATAAATAATAAATCAATCAATCAATAACCAATAAACAAATAACAAATAAATAAATAATAATAATAATAAATAATAATAATGCATAATAATAATAACTTTTTATTTGATAACAAATCCTAAAGTGCTATAATAATAATAGCAACAATAATAGCAATAATAACAATAAAAATAATAGTGAAGTGAATTGAATTCTATTTATGTAGCGCTTTATCTCAAGTGACTCAAAGCACTTTACATAGTGAAAGCCAATATCTAAGTTCCATTTAAAGCAGTGTGGGTGGCACTGGGAGCAGGTGGGTCAAGTGTCTTGCCCAAGGACACAACGGCAGTGACTAGGATGGCGGAAGCTGGGATCGAACCTGGAACCCTCAAGTTGCTGGCACGGCCACTCTACCAACCGAGCTATACCGCCCCAATAATAACAATAACAAATAACAAACAAGTAAATAATAAATAACAAATAAATAAATAATAAACAATGATGAATAAATAATAATGATATATAATAATAATAATAAATAATATTAATCATAATAATAATAATAACAATACAATAATAATAATAAATAATAATGATAATGCATTATAAAAATAATAATAATAGCTTTTTATTTGATAACAAATCCCAAAGTGCTATAATAATAATAGCAACAATAATAGCAATAATAACAATAACAATAACAAATAACAACTTAATATCAAATAAATAAATAACAAATAAACAAAGAAATAAAAAATAAAAATAAACAATAATAAATAAATAATAATAATAACTAATAATAATAAATAATAATAATAATAACTTTTTTTTATAACAAATCCCAAAGTGCCATAATAATAATAGCAACAATAACAATAATAGTAACAATAACAAACAACAAATACATATCATATACATAAATTAATAAATAAATAACAAATTGTAATACCACACCGCCTTAGCCGTAGAGCACAACTGTAACTTCCTAGCACGAAACATGTAGAAAATAGGTTTTTTTTTCGGGTTTCTCTATGTTTACATTTTCACACTTTGCACTATTTTCTTACACTTTATGAAGCATTTCTTACATATTCTTTATTTTTAAGAGTTTATAGTTAAGTGTTCAATGTGATTTTACTATTTTGTTGACATTGTTTGTTTTCCATGTTTGTGTTGACATTTCCTTTCTGCCTTGATAGCTGAGGGATTATAATCAGAGGAAGTTACATTTACAATAACATCTTTTTTTCTTGATCCTTATTTTGCACAAGTCAAAACAAATTCCTATAATTATGAATATCAACCAATACAATACTAATATTTAAATACATTACTGCATAACAAAAAATAATTTCCATAGTGAAATAAGAATAAGAGGGCAAATTAATGTTACACAGCTGTTATTTCCTAGCACTAAACCTGCAGAAAATATTTACATTTACACACTTTTCACTATTTTCTTACACTTTATGAAGCATTTCTTACATATTCCTTATTTTTAAGATCTTATAGTTAAGTGTTCAATGTGATTTTAATTTTGGTTACAATGTAATAGCACACCACCTTAATAGCTCACCCTTTAGAGCACAGCTGTACCTTCCTGCCACTAAACCTGCAGAAAATAGTTCTTCTCAGGTTTCTCTATGTTTACATTTTCACACTTTGCACTATTTTCTTACACTTTATGAAGCATTTCTTATACATTCTTTATTTTTAAGAGATTATTGTTAAGTGTTTAATGTGATTTTACTATTTTGTTGACATTGTTTGTTTTCCATGTTTGTGTTGGCAGCACGGTGGAAGAGGGGTTAGTGCGTCTGCCTCACAATACGAAGGTCCTGAGTAGTCTTGAGTTCAATCCCGGGCTCGGGATCTTTCTGTGTGGAGTTTGCATGTTCTCCCCGTGACTGCGTGGGTTCCCTCCGGGTACTCCGGCTTCCTCCCACCTCCAAAGACTTGCACCTGGGGATAGGTTGATTGGCAACACTAAATGGTCCCTAGTGTGTGAATGTGAGTGTGAATGTTGTCTGTCTATCTGCGATGAGGTGGCGACTTGTCCAGGGTGTACCCCGCCTTCCGCCCGATTGTAGCTGAGATAGGCTCCAGCGCCCCCCCGCGACCCCAAAGGGAATAAGCGGTAGAAAATGGATGGATGGATGTTGACATTTCCTTTCTGCCTTGACAGCTGAGGGATTATAATCACCGGAAGTTACATTTACAATAACATCTTTTTTTCTTGCTCCTTATTTTCCACAAGTTAAAAAAAAATTCCAATAATTATCAATATCGACCGATACAATAATAACCTTTAAATAATTACTGCATGACAAAAATGTATTTCCATAGTTAAAAAAGGACAACAGGGCAAATTAATGTTACACAGACGTTATTTCCTAGCATTAAACCTGCAGAAAATAGTTCTTCTCAGGTTTCTCTGTTGACATTTTCTCACACTTTATGAAGCATTTCTTACATATTCTTTATTTTTAAGATCTTATTGTTAAATGTTCAATGTGATTTTACTATTTTGTTTACCTTGTAATAGCACACCACCTTAATAGCTCACCCTTTAGAGCACAGCTGTTATTTCCTGCCACTAAACTCTCAGGTTGACATTTTCAGACTATTTCTTTACAGGTTGTTTCTAGTGTGAAGTGTGACTGGAACATTCCGCATATTGCCGGTGTAATGTACATTGACCAAGATGCTTGTCACTTCTCCACGCGGCGTTAATGCCTTGTTGGCGGGGTGGAAGTTAGCACCCTAAGTGTCTCGGCGCGCACTTTAAGGCTGCTTTATGGTTCCACCCGCACTGAGCGCGGCGGCGGCGGCGGCGTTGACGACTTAAAGGGGGGAGAAAAGCTGGCTGCACTCTCACTTAATGCAGATAAACAAAGCGGCCGCATGAATAAATGCAAAGTTAAAGAGAAGAAAGGAATGGGGGGAAAAAGCAAAGAGGCGCTGACATGCGAGCGAGGAGGAGATTGCACAAACGTCCATCAAGGGGCCGGCCAATAATTCTCCACGTAACACATTAGCAAGGAGAAGGCGGCGGCTAATTAGAATTTGCACTTTTACAAATCAGCCCTGATAGCAAAACAAATTATGAAATATAACCGGGCGCCGCGCGGGCTACCAGGGGAGCGCGTGACGGACAAAGCCAGCGGACTGCACGCCGTCACGGGACGCCGCGCCGCTGATCCACTTAGTCCGGCCGGCGAGGAGCCTTTCAAATATTGATACGCGGCGCCTTAAAAGCCGGGAGTCGGCGTCGCCAGCGAGCCCATTGCTCACGGGTCATTAGCCTAGCATCCTTTTGGAAGCACGCCGCTTGTCGCCGCCGCCGCTGTTTGTACACGGCAACGCCATGATTGCATTAGCGCCCACGCGCACACGGCGGGGAAGCTGGTGTGGGATTCAAACTCCGGCTATGACTTATACGGAAGAGTGCATGATGGGTCATTTTAGCACTTTCATCAGCACCACTTTGTGTGTCTCGTAATGTTTCTAGAAGCGAGGGCTGGAACTGTATCGCGATATCAGGGTTTTGTATCGATGATGATCGATATTTTATACAAACTATGGAAAATAAGAAGGAGAAAAATATATTTCATTTGAAATGTAACCTCCCCCCTCAGCTGTCAGGGCGGAAAGGAAATGTCAACACAAGCATGGAAAACAAACAATGTCAACAAAATAGCAAAATCACATTAAACACTTAACAATAAGCTCTTAAAAATAAGGAAAATGTAAGAAATGCTTCATAAAGTGTAAGAAAATAGTGCAAAGTGTGAAAATGTAAACATAGAAACCTGAGAACTATTTTCTGCAGGTTTAGTGCTAGGAAATAACGATTTGCTCTGTTATTCTTATTTCACTATGGAAATGAATTTTTCTTATGCAGTAATTACTTAAATTGTATTATAAAATCAGTCGATATTGATAATTATTGGAATGTTTGGACCTATGCAAAATAAGGATCAAGAAAAAAATATGTTATTGTAAATGTAAATCTTCTGATTTTAATCCCTCAGCTATCAAGGCAGAAAGGAAATGTCAACACAAACATGGAAAACAAACAATGTCAACAAAATAGTAAAATCACATTGAACATTTAACTATAATCTCTTATAAAATAAGGAATATGTAAGAAATGCTTCATAAAGTGTAAGAAAATAGTGCAAAGTGAGAAAATGTGAGAACTATTTTCTACAGGGTTAGTGCTAGGAAATATCGGCTGTGTAACATTAATTTGCCTTTTTTAATTACGTAAATTATTTTTTGTTATGCAGTAATTATTGTAAATATGATTATATTGATAACTATTGAAATTGTTTTATGATATAGGGAAATTAGGAGCAGGAGAATAATATATTTTATTTGAAATGCATAGAAAACACTGAATGTAAACAATATAGCAAAACCACTTTGAACACTTAACAATAAACTCTTAAAAATAAGGAATATGTAAGAAATGCTTCATAAAGTGTAAGAAAATAGTGCAAAGTGTGAAAATGTAAACATAGAAACCTGAGAAGAACTATTTTCTGCAGGTTTAGTGCTAGGAAAAAACGGCTGTGTAACATTAATTTGCCCTGTAATTCTTATTTCACTATGGAAATAAATTTTTGTTAAGCAGTAATTACTTAAATAGTATTATTGTATCGGTCAATATGGATAATTATTGTATTATTTTTTTACTTATGGAAAATAAGGAGGAAGAAAAAAATATTTTATTGTAAATGTAACTTCCTCTGATTATAATCCCTCAGCTATCAAGGCAGAAAGGAAATGTCAACACAAGCATGGAAAACAAACAATGTCAACAAAATAGTAAAATCACATTGAACATTTAACTATAAACTCTTATTAAATAAGGAATATGTAAGAAATGCTTCATAAAGTGTAAGAAAATAGTGCAAAGTGTGAAAATGTAAACAGAGAAACCTGAGAAGAACTATTTTCTGCAGGTTTAGTGGCAGGAAGTTACGGCTGTGCTCTAAAGGGTGAGCACAGCTAATACGATCAATCAATCAACATGTGTTAGTTTACTTTAAAGGGGAACTGCACTTTTCGGGGTAATTTAGCCTATTGTTTACAATCATTATGAGAGACAAGAAGACAACATTTTTAGTTTTTTCTAATTCTAACACATAAAAATCGTCTCGTTCTTGGTAGCTAGCAATGCAGCTCGTGTTAGCAATCATTTTTACCTATAAATCACTTTAAAGATGCATTCAACAATACTTCATTTACGTTGTGTATCCTGTATAATAACAAACTGTAGCAACTTTGTTATTGTAAGAGTCAACTATTTTTCTAACATACTAACACATCGGCGTGCTACGGCATTAACCGGAAAAGCTAACTACGGCAAGAGACAAGCTAGCTTTGTTTTTTCCAGTTTATTTGGGTCGGCACTCCATTTGCGTCGAAATAGCTTGGCTTCAAATTCCACATTTGTGGTTCAAGTCACTTTCACCTCACTCTCTCGGCTTCCGTCTGCTCCAACGTCTCACTCTTCCTTCGTGCTCGCTTCTAGAAGCAGTGGGTTCATCCTCAGTATATTCAGCCTCAAAAAGATAATGTTGTGAATCCTCATTTGTCCAAAAATAATCGTCTTCGATGTCTGTTACCAAGTCTGCCACGATTAGAAAACATACGCGTTTGTTTCTGAAAGTAAGGACACACATTTGTTGCTCGAAATCGGAAGTGTGTTGCTGTGGAAACGGAAAAATGCGCCAAGGAATTAGTTCCGGAAATGATTAAAGTGACCAAAATACGGTAAATATTGTATATATTACATATTGTTATGAAGGTGTCTGTTACTACATTGTATATATATATATATATATATATGTATATATATATATATATATATATATATATACACAGTATATACAGTATCAATCAATCAATGTTTATTTATATAGCCCTAAATCACAAGTGTCTCAAAGGGCTGCACAAGCCACAACGACATCCTCGGTACAAAGCCCATATAAGGGCAAGAAAAAACTCACCCCAGTGGGAAGTATATATATACAGGTAAAAGCCAGTAAATTAGAATATTTTGAAAAACTTGATTTATTTCAGTAATTGCATTCAAAAGGTGTAACTTGTACATTATATTTATTCATTGCACACAGACTGATGCATTCAAATGTTTATTTCATTTAATTTTGATGATTTGAAGTGGCAACAAATGAAAATCCAAAATTCCGTGTGTCACAAAATTAGAATATTACTTAAGGCTAATACAAAAAAGGGATTTTTAGAAATGTTGGCCAACTGAAAAGTATGAAAATGAAAAATATGAGCATGTGCAATACTCAATACTTGGTTGGAGCTCCTTTTGCCTCAATTACTGCGTTAATGCGGCGTGGCATGGAGTCGATGAGTTTCTGGCACTGCTCAGGTGTTATGAGAGCCCATGTTGCTCTGATAGTGGCCTTCAACTCTTCTGCGTTTTTGGGTCTGGCATTCTGCATCTTCCTTTTCACAATACCCCACAGATTTTCTATGGGGCTAAGGTCAGGGGAGTTGGCGGGCCAATTTAGAACAGAAATACCATGGTCCGTAAACCAGGCACGGGTAGATTTTAGTCCTGTTGGAACTTGAAATCTCCATCTCCATAGAGCAGGTCAGCAGCAGGAAGCATGAAGTGCTCTAAAACTTGCTGGTAGACGGCTGCGTTGACCCTGGATCTCAGGAAACAGAGTGGACCGACACCAGCAGATGACATGGCACCCCAAACCATCACTGATGGTGGAAACTTTACACTAGACTTCAGGCAACGTGGATCCTGTGCCTCTCCTGTCTTCCTCCAGACTCTGGGACCTCGATTTCCAAAGGAAATGCAAAATTTGCATGGTTGGGTGATGGTTTGGGGTGCCATGTCATCTGCTGGTGTCGGTCCACTCTGTTTCCTGAGATCCAGGGTCAACGCAGCCGTCTACCAGCAAGTTTTAGAGCACTTCATGCTTCCTGCTGCTGACCTGCTCTATGGAGATGGAGATTTCAAGTTCCAACAGGACTTGGCGCCTGCACACAGCGCAAAATCTACCCGTGCCTGGTTTACGGACCATGGTATTTCTGTTCTAAATTGGCCCGCCAACTCCCCTGACCTTAGCCCCATAGAAAATCTGTGGGGTATTGTGAAAAGGAAGATGCAGAATGCCAGACCCAAAAACGCAGAAGAGTTGAAGGCCACTATCAGAGCAACCTGGGCTCTCATAACACCTGAGCAGTGCCAGAAACTCATCGACTCCATGCCACGCCGCATTAACGCAGTAATTGAGGCAAAAGGAGCTCCAACCAAGTATTGAGTATTGTACATGCTCATATTTTTCATTTTCATACTTTTCAGTTGGCCAACATTTCTAAAAATCCCTTTTTTGTATTAGCCTTAAGTAATATTCTAATTTTGTGACACACGGAATTTTGGATTTTCATTTGTTGCCACTTCAAATCATCAAAATGAAATGAAATAAACATTTGAATGCATCAGTCTGTGTGCAATGAATAAATATAATGTACAAGTTACACCTTTTGAATGCAATTACTGAAATAAATCAAGTTTTTCAAAATATTCTAATTTACTGGCTTTTACCTGTATATATATATACTTGCAGTGTGTATATTGTACATATTACATATTGTTATGAAGGTGTTAGCGCTCTTGCCTTGCATCATGTGCAGACCACATTGTTCATGCAACCAACCTTGCTTAAGAATGAAATAAAAACACACTTTCAGAGTCAGAATAGTTCTATTGTTATATTTACGGCCCAGTTCTACGTTGAGATGATCTCAGACTTTTCAGCGCCGTGCAGAAAGGGGTGTCCCTAATGCTGAGTCCAGTAAAATGCTGCAGT
The DNA here is from genome assembly GCF_033978685.3 of Nerophis lumbriciformis. Lineage (NCBI taxonomy): Eukaryota > Metazoa > Chordata > Actinopteri > Syngnathiformes > Syngnathidae > Nerophis > Nerophis lumbriciformis. The sequence continues at coordinate 1,625,943 of NC_084565.2, forward strand.
CAGCAGTTTTTCGGCAGATGAACTTTGATTAAAGTCGTCTTCTTCACTTTATTGCAGCCAAACAAGCTCGCTAATCAGAGTTTTTAATGCCGCTTTCCTCCCGCTACTCTGATTGGAGCCCAAACCCGGCTTAATGGAGCCGTTACAGCGCCCGCCGCCATTATCCGGAGGCGCGGGAATTAATCTCGCCGAGCGCCGCGTTAACAGCTGGATCTCCAGCACGCTAATTAACAAACAAGAGACCATTCCAGCGAAGAGGCAAAAAAAAAGTCGGGGGCGGCCAAAAAGCGCTCCACGCCTCATCCTTCATGTGCGGGCCGCTCGTCATGTCCCGTCGGCGGCGTGGTTACACCTGAGCGCCAAAACACCTGGCGCCGTCTCCCGCTGTCCACATGAAAAATCTGCCTCATCTGCCTCTCGCCGCGTCCGGCAAATGAGGGATCACATGACAAATTGGCCGCGCCGTTATGCAAACGCGGACGGCGTGTTAGCGTGACTGCATTAGGACGCCGTCCCTGGGAGGCGGGGTGGCGCTACCTGCATGGACGCCTTTGTTTACTTTACGTCTCCCACTTTAAGGAGTGCCGACAAAAGACGGAGTCAGCAAAAAGTTCCACAAAATAAGAGTCTGAGTTGATCGTAATGTCAAACCCTTCAAAGTAAAATACAAAAAGTCAAAAGCGGTGAAGTTGTCACGCTGTGTAAATGCTAAATACAAATAAAATCCTTTTCAACTTATATTCAATTGAATAGACTGCAAAGACAAGATATTTCATGTTCACACTGAGAAACAAATAATCATGAACTTAGAATTTAATGGCAGCAACACATTGCAAAAAAAGGCATTTTTCTTTTAACAACACTCAGTAAAGGTTTGGGAACTGAGGAGACACATTTTTGAAGTGGAATTATTTCCCATTCTTGCTTGTACAGCTTAAGTTGTTCAACAGTCTCCCTTCTCATATTTTAGCCTTCACACATTTTCAATGGTCTGGACTACAGGCAGGCCAGTCTAGTACCCGCACTCTTTTACTATGAAACCATGCTGTGGCATCGTCTTGCTGAAATAAGCAGGGGCGTCCATGACAACGTCGCTTGGATTGCTCCAAAAGCTGTATGTACCTTTCAGCATTAATGGTGCCTTCACAGATGTGTAAGTTACCCATGTCTTGGGCACTAATACACCCCCATACCATCACACATGCTGCCTTTTACACTTTGCTCTAGAACAATCCGGATGTTTTTTTCCCCTCATTGTTCATCCACAGTTTCCAAAAACAATTTGAAATGTGGACTCGTCAGATCACAGAACACTTTTCCACTTTGCATCTTAGATGAGTGAAGCCGGCGGCGTTTCCGGGTGTTGTTGATAAATGACTTTGGCTTTGCACTTACAGATGTAGCGACCAACTGTAGTTACTGACAGAGGTTTTCTGAAGTGTTCCTGAACCCATGTGGCGATATCCTTTACACACTGATGTGCCTTTTTGATGCAGCACCGCCTGAGGGATCAAAATTCACGGGTATTGCCGCTTACGTGCAGTGATTTCTCCAGATTCTCCAAACCTTTTGATGATATCACGGAGAATAGATGGTGAAATCTCTAAATGTTGTTCTTAAACAATTTGCTCAGGCATTTGTTGACAAAGTGGTGACCCTCGCCCCGTCCTTGTTTGTGAATGACTGATCATTTCACGGAAGCTACTTTTATACCCAATCATGGCACCCACCTGTTCCCAATTAGCCTGTTCACCTGTGGAATGTTCCAAATAAGTCTTTGATGAGCATTATCTCAACTTTCTCAGTCGAAGCGTTTCCGGGTGTTGTTGATAAATGGCTTTGGCTTTGCATAGTAGAGTGTGAACATGAAATATCGTGTCTTTGCAGTCTATTCAATTGAATATAAGTTGAAAAGGATTTGTTGTATTCTCTTTTTATTTACCATTTACACAACGTGACAACTTCACTGCTTTTGGCTTTTGTAAATCAAAATAAGAGTCTTAGTTAATCGTAATGTCAAACCCTTCAAAGTAAAATACGTCCACATACTAATTCCCAGGTACTGAACGGTACCAGTTTTTGGTACTAGTTGTGTGTATTCATAAATATTAATTGTTTTTGATAACAAAATGTCATTTTTATTGCAACATTTAAAAATGATCTGATTATGATAACGTGTTTATTATCGCAAATGCAGTTGTGTATACTTTATGGTGTCAGTTCAGTCTTTTGTTGCGCCCTAAAAAGTGTTAATACTGTAAGCATGGTACTCATTACACACCAGCTGTTTGATTGGTTCTGTTAACACATTCGGAGGTGTTGGAATCGCCATGTAAAATCGCTAATGCTAATGGGTAGCACGTCGATAGCAAAGACAGTGTGTATTAGCGTCAAGCTGGCAACTTTTTGGAAAAAGTGGAGCCTTAGTTTACTTTTTTGAGTGAAGTTCTTTGTTGGCGTGGAAAATTGAGCCGAGTCCGCTCTCAGTGCTGCTGGAGTGATCGCCGACACCATTGGATGGTACGTGAATCGGTGCCCAGGGTACCAGGACTTCTTTATGGTAATGATTTGATTCAGCATACATACTTCTTTAATAACATTGGGTTTGATTAGTCATTCGGTTTTTTTTTTAATCGATTCAGAATCGTTAAAAATAAGAATCGTGACTAATTCGAAAACCGATGTTTTTATTTTTGTTCACCCCCCCTGCTGGGTATTGGCGAGGACTTTGTAATATTCACACACATATTGTATTTATTACGTGTCAGATGTTTGGTTTTAGTGCATCATTAACACATTTGGAGCCTTGGAAATGGCCATGTAAAATCGCTAATGCTAATCAGTAGCATGTATATATATGGCATTTCCAATGTCAATTAGCATGATCTCGCGTACACGCTTCAAGTATGTCAAGTACATCATACTGAACTTAGTTGACTTGGGTTTGGAAGTGAAGACTCCTAAAAGGGGAGACCACCCTGCTATCAGTCTGCTAAGCTAGCACGAAAGACATTAGCGGGAGTTAGCAGAAGTTCCTAAATCGGACGTTTTAGATCGATTTGTTGTGCTGATATTGGACCGATATCTTAAAGTCCGGACCGTTTATCGTTCTGACTTTGGAAGAGTAAGACTTTGAAGAGTAAGACCTAAAACTTTGACTGAGAACTGGACTGCCAAGAACGTTTGGTAACTGAGGATTTTTACCCACCAATCTCGACTGGTCTGGTTTTTACTTCAATCTTAGGGCAGATTCAAGACCAGTTTTTTACCTAAATTCCTGGCTCGTCAGAAATAAGGTATGTTCCATAAACTAGACCTCGTTTTACCCAAGTGATGGTCTACACCATGGCTTGTCCACAGTACCAGTATTCTGTCCTGGAACGGTTTACAGTATGTTCTCGGCTGGACCAGTTTTGAACCCAAGTCTAAAAAAGTATCATCTGAACGAGCCCAGTTTTAAGGATATGACACATTTTGAGATGCTTCATTTTACACTTGAGACCATATTTTGGTGGTGGACCAGGTTCCAGACCATGGCACACTTTTTTGTTTTAGGGATAGGTGCATTCCGGGCTATTCAAATGCATTCATCAAAATGAGGTGTATATGTATGTATGTATGTAGAGTATGTGTATATGTGTATATATGTAGAGTATGTGTATATGTATGTATGTATGTATGTAGAGTATGTAGAGTATGTATGTAGAGTATGTATGTATGTAGAGTATGTGTATATATGTATGTATATATGTATGTAGAGTATGTATGTAGAGTATGTGTATATGTAGAGTATGTGTATATGTGTATGTATGTATGTAGAGTATGTATTTTTGTATAGATGTAGAGTATGTATGTATGTAGAGTATGTGTATATGTAGAGTATGTGTATATGTAGAGTATGTATGTATGTAGAGTATGTATCTTTGTATAGATGTAGAGTATGTATGTATGTAGAGTATGTGTATATGTAGAGTATGTGTATATGTATGTATGTATGTAGAGTATGTATGTATGTAGAGTATGTGTATATGTGTATGTATGTATGTAGAGTATGTGTATATGTAGAGTATGTGTATATGTATGTATATATGTATGTAGAGTATGTAGAGTATGTATTTTTGTATAGATGTAGAGTATGTATGTATGTAGAGTATGTAGAGTATGTAGAGTATGTCTGTATGTATATATGTATGTATGTAGAGTATGTGTATATGTGTATGTATGTATGTAGAGTATGTCTGTATGTAGAGTATGTATGTAGAGTATGTATGTATGGGGCGGTATAGCTCGGTTGGTAGAGTGGTCGTGCCAGCAACTTGAGGGATCCAGGTTCGAACCCCGCTTTCGCCATCCTAGTCACTTGGAGGACATTTCAGGACAGAACGTATCGGACGCATATCACAATATGATACTTATGTCTGCTGGGGCGATATCACTATTGGACGGGGACCTCCTAGTACGAGTGGTGGTGTAGTCCAGAGACCAGTTAAAGACGGGCCTTCAGTTGACTTTTGGTCCTTTCAAAGGAGCCGTGTTGGCGGCGAGCCCGTATCATGTGACCGCCTCAAATATCCTGCGCTTGAAATATCGACTTCAATATCTCATTTGGGGGGAAAAAGGCATCTTGTCATGGTTTGATGTTAAATCCATACTCATTTGGCACAAGGTTGGGGGAATGTGGCGGAACGGAGCCGGCGTCGCCGAGACATCCCATCTGTGGCGTGTAACACGGACCTCCTTCGCGCCCGCGGGGACAGAACGGCGGCCGTTAAGGCCGCAATGAAAAGAGCTATTGATTGTGCTCGTTTCCTAAAGTCATGACAATGAGAGCGCACTGACGCTAACGACGCTCCTTAGTCAGCGCACTCAACAATTAGCCGCCGTTTGCCTGATGACTGGCAGATGTTGGCGTCGTTGTTGTTGTTGTTGTTGTTGTTGTTGTTGTTCCACCAGCAGACTCCTACCCTCCCTGCCCGTCTTGGGTAATCGCGATCAACACACCAACAACAACAACAACAACAACAAAAGGGCCATGACATCAGGACGAGGGTCGTGGCGAGAGCGGTATGAGAATGAGAGGATGGTGTCTGTGACTTCCACCGAGGGCCACACTCAAAACATGCAGGGGCCCATTTTCATATTAGCCATTTTCAAAAACTAATACAATATATTAATATAGTAACCATTGTTAGGGCTCCCCTCAGTTGTGGTGGACGGTCCCTTTTTGATTGATTGATTGAGACTTTTATTAGTAGATTGCACAGTGAAGTACATATTCCCTACAATTGACCACTCAATGGTAGCACCCCAATAAGTTTTTACACTTCTTTAAGTCAGGGACCACGTTAATCGATTCATGGTACAAATATACTGTATACTATCATCATAATACAGTCATCACACAAGATAATCATCAGAGTATATACATTGAATTATTATTTACATTATTTACAATCCCGGGGACCCAAAAGGGTCCCAGTCATTAAAGTGTTAAAAATGGGACGATCTGTCACTTAATTTCTATTTGTTTTCCTTGTTTTTGTATTTACTTCCCGTCAGTGCTCTTATTTTGTTCAATTTCCTGTGCTCCAAGATCACACTCTAAGTTTGGAACCTTTTGTATGCAAGACTGCTACATTTTTCTGTTATATGAGATTTAAACTCATCTTACCTGCTCTTTGTCCTCCTGGTTCCTGCATCTTGGGGTCACAAAAAATGGCAGCCATGCGAGTTCCTAACAAAAAATAAGTCATGTTTTAATAAATATTTTTACTTTCAACACGTAAATATCTATACTTCAGATCTGTCTATTACATAACGTTATTTAAAAAAAATATTTTACGCCCTTTTTTCTCCTTAAAGAAAGCCCAGTTTTTATAGTAAAAACACAAAATATGCAATAGTTTTCCTAAACATTGGTTCAAAATGGAAAAATTGATGTGAAGTAATTGGAGCCTTAAATATGTAAAAAATTAATAACAAAATTGCTTTTGATTAACTATAATTATTATTTAAACAATGACAGTTAAAAAAACAAATCACACTAAAGGTCTCAGGGACCCAAAAGGGTCCCAGTCATTAAGTGTTAGAAATAAGTCATATATTAACACATCTTTTGTTTATGCCCCCCGCAAAAATAAACAATTTTTATAGCAAAAATACAAAACATGCAATATTTTCCTGCAAAACATTTTTCAAAATGGAAAATTTGATGCAAAGTAATTGTAGCCTTAAATATGTAAACAATTCATAAAAAATTGCTTTTGATGAACTATAATTTATATTTGATTAATGACAGTTAAAAAAAAATCACACTAAAGGTCTCAGGCACCCGAAAAGGTAAAAATAAGTCATATATTAGTAAATATTTTTAATTTCAACACTTAAATATCTATACTTCAGATCTATCAAATGTGTAACATTATTTAAAAAAATGTTTTATGCCCCCCACCCCAAAAAAAAAAATGTCAACATTTCCCGCAAAACCCATCCATCCATGTTCTACCGCTTGTCCCTATCAAGGTATTTTCCCAATTCATAACAAAATTGCTTTTTATTAATTATAATTATTATTTAAACAATGACAGTTTAAAAAAATAATCACACTAAAGGTCTCGGGACCCAAAAGGGTCCCAGTCATTAAGTGTTAGAAATAAGTCAAATATTAATACATCTTTTTACTTCCAATGCTTAAATATCGACACTTCACATCTATTAATTGTATTATTACATTTTTTAATGTTTTTATGCCCTTTTTTCCCCCAAACAAAACCTGTTTTTAATGGCAAAAACACAAAATATGCAACATTTTCCTGCAAAACATTTTTCAAAATGGAAAATTTGATGTGAAGTAATTGGAGTCTTAAATAGGTAAACATTTCATAACAAAATTGCTTTTGATTACCTATAATTATTATTTGAACAATGACAGTTAAAAGAAATTCACACTAAAGGTCTCAGGGACCCAAAAGGGTCCCAGTCATTAAAGTGTTAGAAATAAGTCATATATTAATACATCTTTTTACTTTTAACACTTAAATATCTACACTTCACATCTATCAATTCCATAACATTATTTTTAAAAATGTTTTATGCCCCTTTTCCCTCAAACAAAACCCTGTTTTTTTTAAATAGCAAAAACACAAAATAAGCAACATTTATCCTAAAACAGTTTTCAAAATGGAAAATGTTTTGTTAAGTAATTGGAGACTTAAATTTGTAAACCATTCATAGCAAAATTGATTTTAATTAATTATTATTATTTGAACAATGAAAGTTAAAAAAAAAAAAATCACACTAAAAACGTGGGGACCCAAAAGGGTCCCAGTCATTAAAGTGTTAGAAATAAGTCATATATTAACAAATATTTATAATTTCAACACTTAAATTCTACACTTCACATCTATCAATTGCATAATGTTATTGTTTTAATGTTTTTAGACTTTTACTTCCTTTTTAGACTTAGACTTTATTCCCCTTTTTTCCCAAATAAACCCCTGTTTTATTATAGCAAAAACACAAAATATGCAACATTTTCCCAAAAACATTCAATATGTAAATAATTCATTTAAAAAATTGCTTTTGATTAACTATAATTATTATATAAACCATGACAGTTTAAGGTCTCGGGGACCCAAAATGCTCTCAGTCAAAGTGTTAAAAAATAAGTCATTTATTAATTTATTTTTTGTACTTTCAACACTTAAATATCTACACTTCAGATCCATCAATTGCATAACAGTATTGTTTTAAAATATTTTACGACTTTTTTCCCCCTTAAACATAACCCTGTTTTTATACAACAAACACAAAATATGCAATATTTTTCCTAAAACATTTTTTCAAAATTGAAAATTTAATTTGAAGTAGTTGGAGTCTTAAATATGTAAACAATTCATAACAAAATCGCTTTTGATTAATTATTATTTGAACAATGACAGTTAAAAAAAATAAAAAAATCATAATAAATAAATATCTACACTTCACATCGATCAATTGCATAACATTATTTTTTAGATATTTTACACCCTTTTTTTCCCCTCAAAGAAAACCCATTTTTTTCGAATAGCAAAAACACAAAATATGTGATATTTTCCCCAAAAAAATCTCAAAATTGAAAATTTGATGTGAAGTAATTGGAGTCTTGAATATGTAGCAATTCATGACAAAATTGCTTTTGGTTAATTATTATTATTATTTGAACAATGACAGTTTAAAAAAAATCACACTAAAGGTCTCGGGGACCCAAAAGGGTCTCAGTCATTAAAGTGTTAGAAATAAATCATATATTAATACATCTTTTTACTTTCACACTTAAATATCTACACTTCACATCCATCAATTGCATAACAGTATTTTTTTTAAATGTTTTTACGCCCTTTTTCTCAAAGAAAACCTGTTTTTATTTGGCAAAAACACAAAATATGCAACATTTTTCCTAAAACATTTTTCAAAATGGAAAATGTGATTTAATTTAATTTGTAAACAATTCATAACAAAATTGCTTTAAATGAACTATAATTGGTATTTTAACAATCACAGTTAAAAAAAATCACACAAAAGGTCTCAGGGACCCAAAAGGGTCTCAGTCATTAAAGAGTTACAAATAAGTCATATATTAATAAAATATATATATTTTTTACTTTTCAACACTTAAATATCTAAAGATCAACTTCATGTCTGTCCATTGCATAAACTTTCAATGTTTTATACCATTTTTTTCCAAAGAAAATCCTGTTTTTTAAAGCGAAAACACAAAAAATGCAACATTTTTCCTAAACATTTTTAAAAATTTGAAAATTCGATGCAAAGTAATTGGAGTCTTAAATATGTAAACAATTATTATATCTTTTTTTAACTTTCAACACTTAAATATCTATACTTCAGATCAATCAATTGCATAATGTTATTTTTTAAATGTTTTTTCCCCCTTTTTCCTAAACAAAACCCAGTTTTTTTTATAGCCCATCCTTGCATCCATTTTCTACCGCTTGTCCCTTTCGCAAAAACACAAAATATGCAATATTTTTCCTAAAACATTTTCAAAATGAAACATTTTTATCAAAGTAATTGGAGCCTTAAATATGCAAACAATTCATAACAAAATCCATCCATCCATCCATTTTCTACCGCTTATTCCCTTTTGGGGTCGCGGGGGGCGCTGGAGCCTATCTCAGCTACAATCGGGCGGAAGGCGGGGTACACCCTGGACAAGTCGCCAGCGCAAAATCGCTTTTGATTAATTATTATTATTTGAACAATGACAGTTAAAAAAAAATAAAAAATCACATTAAAGTGTTAGAAATAAGTCATGTATTAATACAAATTTGAACTTTCAACACTTAAATATCTACACTTCACATCGATCAATTGCATAACATTATTTTTTAGATATTTTACACCCTTTTTTCCCCTCAAAGAAAATTAATTTTTTCGAATAGCAAAAATTCTCAAAATTGAAAATTTGATGTGAAGTAATTGGAGTCTTGAATATGTAGCAATTCATGACAAAATTGCTCTTGGTTAATTATTATTATTATTTGAACAATGACAGTTTAAAAAAAATCACACTAAAGGTCTCGAGGACCCAAAAGGGTCTGAGTCATTAAAGTGTTAGAAATAAATCATATATTAATACATCTTTTTACTTTCACACTTAAATATCTACACTTCACATCTATCAATTGCATAACAGTATTGTTTTAAAATATTTGTACGCCCTTTTTTCCAAAGAAAACCTGTTTTTATTTGGCAAAAACACAAAATATGCAACATTTTTCCTAAAACATTTTTCAAAATGGAAAATGTGATTTAATTTTATTTGTAAACAATCTATAACAAAATTGCTTTAAATTAACTTTTATTGGTATTTTAACAATGACAGTTTAAAAAAAACACACAAAAGGTCTCAGGGACCCAAAAGGGTCTCAGTCATTAAAGAGTTACAAATAAGTCATATATTAATAAAATATATATATTTTTACTTTTCAACACTTAAATATCTATATATCAACTTCATGTCCATCAATTGCATAAACTTTCAATGTTTTATGCCATTTTTTCCAAAGAAAATCCTGTTTTTTAAAGCGAAAACACAAAAAATGCAACATTTTTCCTAAACATTTTTCAAAATGGAAAATTTGATGCAAAGTAATTGGAGTCTTAAATATGTAAACAATTCACAAACAAAATGCTTTTGATTGAGTATAATTATTATTTAAACAATGACAGTTTAAATAAATAATCACACTAAAGGTCTCGGGGACCCAAAAGGGTCTAAGTCATTAAAGTGTTAGAAATAAGTCAAATATTTTTAATCTTTCAACACTTAAATATCTATACTTCAGATCAATCAATTGCATAATGTTATTTTTTAAATGTTTTTTCCCCCTTTTTCCTAAACAAAACCCTGTTTTTTTTTAATAGCCCATCCATGCATCCATTTTCTACCGCTTGTCCTTTTCGCAAAAACACAAAATATGCAATATTTTTCCTAAAACATTTTCAAAATGAAACATTTTTATCGAAGTAATTGGAGCCTTAAATATGCAAACAATTCATAACAAAATTGCTTACTATTGATTATTATTATTATTTGAACAATGACAGTTTAAAAACAATCACACTAAAGGTCTCAGGGACCCAAAAGGGTCCCAGTCAATAAAGTGTTAGAAATAAGTCATATATTAATACATCTTTTTACTTTCACACTTAAATAAAAAAAATTAAAAAAAATGTTTATGGCAAAAACATAAAATGTGCAAAATTCTCCCCAAATAATTATTGCTCTTTAACTTCATGTTTTATGTTTTTTAAATACTATTTATTTATGTATTTATCTTTCAAATGTGCCGTAACAGGCATGTTCTAATCCACACTTTGAATCAACCTTTGACAATGTTCAACCTGGTGGTTAGCGAGACCTTATCAGCTGATCACCTGTACACACCTGCAGGCTGGCTAACGTGTGTGTCGACATGAAAGCAAGAGGCGGGTTCATCCTGGCTTTGATGCTGATTGTCCCAATCGTGTCATCTCCCGCTGCCTCACCTGAGGCCTCGCCTCATTTGCATAACCACAATCTCACTCGCATCCTGAATTTGAAAACTTCCTTTTATCTTGAAAAGGATTCGACCGAGAACATTTGACAAATATTGTCATGTTTTTCCAAAGCTGCAACTTTTTTGGGGGACATTCATGTCGTTTCAGTGCATTCTAAATAGTCAAAAACTGCTAGCACAAGGCAGGTAATGAGGGTACCATCGACCTCACCTATAAAACCCACTAAACACCTCCAACCTGTTTCAAGTAAGTATTTTAGGGTGGGTACTGAATGAGTGCCTGGCTTTGCTATTGACATGCTACTGATTAGCATTAGCAATTTTACATGGCCATTTCAACACCTCCAAATGTGTTAATGAAAACTACAACTAAGAGATGCGCAATCAAACAGCCGGTGTGGAATAAGTACAATACTTACAGCATCAACACTTTTTAGGGCGCAACAACAGACTAGACAGCAAAGACTGAAGTGACTAGCCATAAACTACTCACTACTG